>NW_026003015.1:1051202-1238591 GCF_001458135.2 Marmota marmota marmota | reverse complement strand
CCATGGCTAAGGCAGTATAGGAGTTAGTCCTATTCCTAGGTGGTAGGTGGTAAGTGTTTCTTGCCTGGAGATGTGAGTGGCTGCTGGGGTATATGAGCGCCACCTGACACAAAGGTGTGAGGGGTCTTCCTCCTGGAGGGGCAGGTCTACTGTACCCTGGCTGCAGCTGTTAAGGAGCTTCCTCAGACACCCAGGTGGGATGGTGACTGCCATCTACCCTGGCTGAGGGGGTGTACCAGCACTCCCAGACACTTAGGTGGGAGTGGTCTTCTGCTTGGTGGGGCGAGTCCCCTCTATTCTGGCTGCTGTGGTAGAGGAGCTCACCCCCCACACCCAGATGGGAGGGGTTTCCCACCTGAAGGGGTGAGTCCCATCTACCCTCGCTGCAGTGGTTTACTAGCTTTCCCTGATGCCCAGGTTGGATGGTTCTCTCGCCTGCAGGGGCAAGTCCCCCTCTACCATGGCTATGGTGGTATATGGGATCCCCCTGACACACAGGTGTGAAGAATCTCATGACTGGAACAGCAAGTCCCCTCTAGTTTGGCTGCAAAGGTATACACGCTCCCCCTGACACCCTGGTGGGAGTGGTCTCCCGCCAGGAGGGGCAAGTATTTTCCACCCTGGCTATGGTGGTATATGACCTCCCTCCAACAGCCTGGTTGGAGAGGTATCCCGACTGGATAGGTGAGTCTCCTCTACCCTGGCTAAAGTGATATACAAGCGCCCCCCTACACAGGTGGGAGTGTTCTTCAACCTGGAAGGGTGAGTCCCCTTTACTTTAGCTCTTGCCATATAAGAGCTCCCAGTACACTTTAGTGGGAGGGGTCTTCCACCTGCAGGGGTGTGTTCCCTCAACACTAGCTGTGGCAGTATAGGAGCTCCCCTGGACACCCAGGTGGGAGGGGTCTCCCACCTGTAGTGGTGAGTCCCTTCTACCCTGGCTGCTGCAGTAATCAAGCTCCCCCGGACACCAGGTGAGAGGGGTCTCCCGATTGGAGGGGCAAGTCCCCTCTACCCTGGCTGCATAGGTATAGGAGCTCACCCAGACACTACCTTGGCTGCTGCCTTATAGGAGCTCCCCTGATACACAATTGGGAGGAGTCTCCCAACAGATGGGTGGAGTCACCTCAACCCTGTTGCAGCAGTATAGGAGCTCCCCAGGACACCCAGGTGGAAGGGGTCTCCCGCCTGGAGGGGCGAGTCCCCTCTTCCCTGGCTGCAGCGGTATATGAACTCCCCCCAACACCCAGGTCAGAGAGGTCTTCCGCCTGAAGGGGAAAGTACCCTCTACCCTGGCTGTGTCAGTATAAGCGCTCCCCCTGACACCAATGTGAGTGGTCTCCCACCTGGAGGGGCAAGTCCACTCTACCCTTGCTGTGGCTGTATGCAAACTACCCCAACACAGAGGTCAGAGGAGTCTTTCACATGAATGAGAGAGTCCCCTCTTCCCTGGCTGCTGTGGTATATGAGCCCCCTCCCATAACCATATGGGAGGAGTCTCCCGCCTGAAGGGGCAACTACCCTTTTCCCTGGCTCCAGTGGTATACTCCAGTGGTATACTACCTGACACCCAGGTGGGAGGGGTCTCCTACCTGGAGTGGCATGTCCCGTCTCTCCTGGCTGGGGCTGTATATGAGCTCCCCCTGACAATCTTGTGGGAGGGGACTCTTGTCTGGAGGGGTGAGTGCCCTCTACCTTGGCTGCTGTAGGATAGGAAATCCCTCGGAAACCCAGGTGAAAATGGTCTTCTGCCTGGGGTTTCGAGTCCCTGCTACCCTGCCTGCAGCTGTATAGGAGCCCCCCCCTCCCCAGGACACAAAGCTGGGAGGAGTCTCCCACCTTTAGGGGCGAGTCCCCTCTACCTTGTCAGGGGTGGTATACGAGCTCCCCCTGAAACCCAGGTGGGAGGGGTCTTCTGCTTGGAGTGGAGAGTCACCTGCCTGTGGTGGTATATGAGCTACCCTGACAACCAGGTTTTAGAGGTCTCCCACCTAGTGGTTTGAGTCCCGTATATCCTGGCTGCAGCTGTATACGAGCTCCCCTCAATAGCCAAATTGGAGGGGTCTCCCGCCTGGAGGAGCAAGTACCCTCCACCCTGGTTAAGGCAGTATACAAGCTCCCTGGGACAAATAGGAGGGAAGGGTCTCCTGTCTGGAGGGGCCAGTCACTTCTACCCTGGCTGCAGCAGTATAAGAGGTCTTCCTCAATACCCAGATGGGAGGGGTCTCTTGCCTGGAGGCGCAAACACCTTTACCATGGTTGCCAAGGTATAGGAGCTCCCCCTGACACTCAAGTGGGAGGGGTCTCCCGCCTGGAGTGTCAAGTCCACTCTAACCTGCCTGCAGTGGTATATGAGCTTCCACTGACAACCACTTGTGAGAGGTCTCCCGCCTAGAGGGGCCAGTCGCCTCTACCTTGGATTCCGCAGTCTATAAGCTACCCCAGGCACCCAAGTCGGAGTGGTCTCCCGCATGGAGGTGTGACTCCCTTCTATACTGGTCTGGGAGGTATATGAGACCCCCCACTCTACACCTAGGTGGGAGAGGTCTCCGGCTTGGAGGGGAGAATCCACTCTACCCTGGCTGTGGCGGTAAAGGAGCTCCTGTGACATCCTGATGGGAGGGGTGTCCCTGTTGGAGGGGAGAGTCCTTTCTACCCTGGCTGCTGCTGAATACATGCTCTCCCAGACACCCAGGTGGAAGGAGACTTTCACCTGGAGGGGCAAGTTACCACTACCCTGGCTAAGGTGGTATGAAAGCCCCCCCACACACACTCAGGTGAGAGGGGTCTCCCGCTGGAATCGTGAATCCCCTCTACCCTGGCTGGTGCCCTATAAGTGCTGCAGGAACACCCATGTTGAAGGGTCTCCTGCCTCAAGAGGCGAACCCCTCTACCCTGTCTGTGGCAGTATACAAGCTCCCCATGATACCCAAATGGGAGGAGTCTCCCACCTGAAGGAGTGAGTCCCCTGTATCCTGACTGCAGAGTTATTTGAGCTCACCCCAACACCCATGTGGGAGGGGTCACCTGCCTGTAGGGGCGAGTCCCCACTCTCCTGACTGTGGTGGTATATGAGCTCCCCCTGACACACAGGTGGGAGGGGTCAACTGCTTGGAGGGGTGATTCCCCTCTACCCTGGCTGCAACAGTATACAAGCTCCCCTGTACACCCAGGTGGATGGTGTCTTGCTCCTGTAGGCGAGTCCCCTCTACCCTGCCTGGGGTGGCATATGTGCTCCCCTGACAACCATTTGTGAAGGGTCATCCTTCTAGTGGTGCCAGTCCCTGCTTTCCTGGCTGTGGCGTTACATGAGCTCCCCCCTCAATACCCAGATGGAAGGGTCTCATGCCTGGAGGGGTGAGTCCCCTCCACCATGGCCAAAGCAGTATACAAGCTCCTCCAAAACATAGGTGGGAGGGGTCTTTGGAATGGAGGTGTAAGTTCCCACTCTCTTGACTTCAGAGGAATACAAGCTCTGCTGAAACCCAATTGGGAGGGGTCTCCCGCCTGGAGAGGCGAGTCCCCTCTACTTTGGCTGGTGCTTAATAAGTGTTCACGGGACACCCAGGTGTGAGGGTTCTCCTGAGTGCAGGGGTGAGTACCATCTACCCTGGCTGCAGTGGGATAAGAGCTCCCCCTGACACCTGGGTGAAAGTGTTTACCCGCCTTTAGGGGCCAGTCCCTGCTACCAGGCTGCAGTTGTATTAGAACCCCTGACACACACACATCCAGGTGGGAGGGGTCTCCCACCTGGGGGGTGATTCCCCTCTACCATGGAAGCAGGGTTTACAAGCTCCTGAAGACACCCATGTTGGAGGGGTGTTCAGCATGGAGGGGTGAGTCCTCTCTACTCAGACAGTGGTGGTGTATGAGTTTTCCCCCCACAGGCCCAGATGAGAGGGGTCTCCCGCCTGAAGGGGGGGAGTCCCCTCTACCCTGGCTGGATGGAATACTAGCTTTCCCTGACACCCTGGCGGGAGGGTTCTCCTTCCTGAAAAGGCGAGTACCCTGTACCCTGTCTGTGGGGGTATATAAGCTCTCCCCTACACACAGGTGGGAGGGGTCTTGAGCCTGGAGGGGCGAGTTTCCTGTACCCTTGCTGCAGTGGAATACATGCTCCCCCAGACAACAATATGGGAAGGGTCCCCAGGCTAAAGGGGTGAGTCCCATCTACCATGACTGAGGCTGTATAAGAGCTCCACTGACACCCAGGTGGGAGGGTCTCCCACCTGGAAGGGTGATTCCTCTCTACCCTGGTTAGGGCAGTATAGAAGAACCCCTACACACCCAGGTGGGAGTTGTCTCTCGCCTGGAGCTTAAAGTCCCTTCTACCCTGGCTCCTGTAGTATAGGAGCTCCCCTGATACACAGGTGGGAGGAGTCTCCGGACTGGAGGGAAAAGCCCCCTTTATCCTGCCTGCCGCAGTATAAGCGCTTCCCCTGAAACCCAGGTTGGATGGGTCTACTACCTGGAGGGGTGAGTTCCCTCTACTTGGCTGTGACAATATAAGAGCTCCCCCTGACACCCAGTGGGATGAGTCTCCCGCCTGGAGGGCAAAACACATCTACCGTGGCTGAGGCAGTATAGGAGCTCCCCTCCGACACCCAGGTGGGAGGAGTGGTATATTAGTTTTCCCTGACACTCAGGTTGGAGCTGTCTCCCGCCTGGAGGGTCTAATCCCCTGTACAATGGCTGCAGCCATAAATAAGCTCCCGCAGACACCAGGTGGGATGGTAACAAGCCTGGAGGGGTGAGTCCCCTCTACTGGGGCTGCAGAGGTATAGAGTTCCCTCAGTCACCCAGGTGGGTGGGGGCTGAGGCCTGGAAGGGCGAGTCCCCTCAACCCTGGCTACAGAGGTGTATGAGGTCCCTTAGACCCCCAGGTGGGAGGGGTCTCTCGCCTTTAGGGGTGATTCCCCTATACCCTTGCTGCAGCAGTAATGTAGCTCCCTGTACACTCAGTTGGGAGAGGAATCTCGCCTGGAGTGGCATGTCCACTCTACCCTGGCTGAGGAGGTGTACAAGCTCCCCCAGACACCCAGGTGGGAGGGGTCTCCCGAAAGGAGTGAAGAGTCTACTCTACCTTGGCTGCGGCTGTATAGGAGCTCCCGCCCATACCCAGATGGGAGGGTCTTCCACCTGAAGGGGCAAGTCCTCTCTACCTTTGCTGCCTTGGTACACTAGCTTTCCTTGACACCCAGGGGTCTCTACCCTGGATGCAGTGGTATCAACTACCCCCCCAACACACAAGTGGGAGGGGTCTTCCACCTAGAGCGGCAAATCCCCTCTAGCCTGGTGTCAGAGGTGTACGAGCTTACCCAGACACACAGGTGGGAGGGTCTTCTGCTTTGAGGGGTGAGTCTCCTCTATTCTGGCTGCTATAGTTTATGAGCTCCACTACATACCCAGATAGGCGGGATCTCTCACCTGAAGGGGTGAGTCCCCTCTATCCTGGCTGCATTGGTTTACTAGCTTTCCCTGACACCTAGGTTGGATGGAGGGGCAGGTCACCTGGAGGGGCAGGTCACCTCTACCCTAGCTGTTGCAGTAATCAAGCTCCCCAAGACACCCATGTGGGAGGGGCCTCCTGATTGGAGGGGCGAGTCCCCTCTACCCTGGCTGCCAAGGTATAGGAGCTCACTCAGACACCCAGGTGGGAGGGTTCTCTTGACTGGAAGGGCAAGTCCGCTCTACCCTGGTTGCAGCAGTATAGGAACTCCCTCTGACACCCAGGTGGGAGGAGTGTCCCGCCAGGAGGCAAGAGTCCCCTCTAACTTGCTGCAGCGGTATAGAATCTCCCCAGAACACCCAGGTCGAAGGGGTCTCCTATCTGGAGGGTAGAGTTCCCTCTACCAGGCCTGGGGAGGTATAGGAGCTCCCCGGACACATAGATGGGCGAGATCTACTGCCTTGAGGGGCGAGTCCCCTCAACCCTGGCTGTAGCGGTATGAGAGCAATCCCTGAAACACAGGTGGGAGGAGTATCCCGCCTGGATCAGTGAGTCCCCTCTACCCTGGCTGTGGTGCTCTAGGATCTCCCTCGCATATCCAATGTGGGTGGGGTCTCCCGTCTCGAGGGGCAAGTCCCCTATACCCTGGTTGTGGTGGTGTATGAGATCCCCCTGACACACAGATAGGAAGGGTCTCCCGACTGGAATAGTGTGTCCCCTTTACCATAGCTGCGGAGGTATAAGCTCTCCCAGACTCCCAGTTGGGAGGGGTCTCCCACTTGGAGGACGGAGTCCCCTCTATGCTGGCTGTGGCAGTATATCAGGAGGGAAGAGTCTACTCTACATCGGACACCCAGGTTGAAGGGGTCACCAGCCTGTATGGGAGTGTCCCCTCTACCCTGGCTGCTGTAGTAATCAAGCTCCTCCAGACTCCTAGGTGGGAGGGGTCCCAGATTGGAGGGGCCAGTCCCCTATACCCTGGATGCATAGGTATAGGAGGTCATCCAGACACCCAGGTGTGAGGGGTCTCCCAATTGGAGGGGCGAGTTTTCTATACCCTGGCTGCAGCAGTATAGAACTCCCCCTGACACCAAGGTGGGAGGGGTCTCCCACCTAGATGTGCAAGTCCCCTCTACTCTGGCTTCAGCGGTTTAAGAGCTCCCCTAGACATCCAAGTGGAAGGGGTCTCCCACCTGGAGGGGTGAGTCCACTCTACCCTGGCTGCAGCAGTATAAAAACTCTCCCTGAAACCCAGGTGGGAGGGGTCTCCCCCCTAGAGGGTTGACTTCCCTCTACCCTGGCTTAGGGGTGCACCAGCACTCCAGACATCTAGATGGGAGGGATCTCCTGCTTGGAGGGCATAGTCCCCTCTATTCTTGCTGTTGTGGTATACGAGCTCCCACTCCATACCATGATAGGAATGGTCTCCTGCCTGAAGGGGAAAGTCCTCTCTTCCTTGGCTGAAGTGGTTTACTAGCTTTCCCTGACACCCAGGTTGGATGGATCTCTGGACTGGAGAGGCAATTCCCCTCTACACTGGCTGCAGCGGTATAGGATGTTCCCCCTACACCCAGGTGGGAGGGGTCTCCCTCCTGGAGTGGCGAGACCCCTCTACCCTAGCTGTGGTGGTATATGATCTCCCCCGCCAATCCCAGGTGGGAGGGGTCTCCCTTCTGGAGGGGCAAGTCCCCTCTACTCTGGTTGTAGAGGTATACGAGAGCCTCCTGACACACAGGTGGGAAGAGACTGGAGCAGTGAGTCACCTCTTCCCTGGCTGCAGAGATATACAGCTCCCCCAGACACCCAGGAAGCAGGGGTTTCCCACATGGAGGGGCAAGTCCCCTATATCCTGGCTGTGGTGGTATAGGAGCTCCCCCTGATACCTTGGTGGGAGGGGTCTTTCGCCAAGAGGTGCAAGTACATTCTACCCTGGCTGTGGTGGTATATGAGCTCCCGCTGACAGCCAGGTAGGAGGGGTATCTTGCTTTGATGGGTGAGTCTCCTCTAACCTGCCTAAGTTGGTATATAAGTTCCCTGTGACAACCAGGTGGTAGTTTCTCCTGCCTGAAGAGGCGAGACTCCTGAACCCTGGACACAATGGTTTAGTAGCTTTCCCTGGCACCCAGGTTGGATGGGTCTCTCACCTGGAGGGGCGAGTCAGCTCTATCCTGTCTGACGCAGTATACTAGCTCCCTCTGACACCCATGTGGGAGGGGGTCTCCCCACTGGAGGGGCGGGTCCCCTCTACCATGGCTGCAGTCATATAGGTGCTCCCCCTACACCCAGGTAGGAGATGTCTCCCCCATCTAGTGGCTAGTCCCCTCTACCTTGCCTGTGGCTGTATATAAACTCCCCTGACAACCAGGTGGAAGGGATCTTCCACCTAGAGGGTCGAGTCCCCTCTCCCCTGGATTTGAGGGTGTAGGAGCTCCCCTGACACCAAGATTACTGGTTCTCTCAATTGAAGGGGCGAGTCCTGTGTACACTGGCTGCAGCGGTATAGGAGCTCCCCACGACATTCAGGTGGAAGGGGTCTCCAGCCTGGGGCAATGAGGCCCCTCTACCCTGGCTGTGGTGGTATACAAGCTCATCCAGACACCCTAGTGGGAGGGGTCTTCCACATGGAAGGGCGAGTCACCTCTATCCTGGCTTTTGGCTGTATACAACCTCCCCTGACACCCAGGTGGGAGGGTTCTCCCGCGTGGAAGGTGAGTCCCCTATACTGTAACTCTTGTCATATAAGAGCTCCCAGGAAACCCAGGTGGGAAGGGGCTTCCACCTGCAGGAGCGTTTTCCCTCTACCCTGGCTCTTGCAGTATAGGAGCTCCCCTTGACACCCAGGTAGAAGGGTTTTCCTGCCTGTTGGGGACAGTCCCCTCTACCCTGGCTACTGCAGTAATCAAGCCTCCACAGACATCAAGGTGGGAGGGGTCTCCCGATTGGAAGGGCGAATCCCCTCTACCATGGCTGAGGAAGTATAAGAGCTCACCCAGACTCCCACGTAGGAGGGGTCTCCCGACAGGAAGGGTCAGTCGGCTCTACCCTGGCTGCAGCAGTATAGGAACTCCCCCTGACACCCAATTGGGAGGAGCCCCCAGCCAGGAGGCTAGAGTCCCCTCTACCCTTCTGACACCCAGGTAGGAGGGGTCTCTCGCCTAGAAGGGCGACTTCCCTCTACCTTGGCTGAGAGGGTGTACCATCTCTTCCAGACACCCAGGTTGGATGGATCTCTCACCTGGTGGGGCGAGACCCCTCTACCCTAGGTGCAGCAGTAAAGGATCTCTCCCTGACACCCAGGTGGGAGACTCTCCTGCCTAGAGAGGCAAGTCCCCTCTAACCTGGCTGCAGTTGTATAGGAGGTCCCCTGTACACCCAGTTAGGAGGGTTCTCCTGCCTCCAGTGGAGACTCCCCTCTACCCTGCTTGTGGGAGTATATGAACTCCCCTGAAAACCAGATGAAAGGCATCTTCCACCTGTATGGTCCAGTCCCCTCTCCCCTGCCTCTGGCAGTATAGGAGCTCCCCAACACCCAGGTTATGGGGTCTCCCTAATGGAGGGGCGAGTCCCCTCTACCCAGGAAAAGGCAGTACAGGAGTTATCCATATTCTCAATTGGTAGTTGTCTATCGCCTGGAGGTGTGAGTTGCTTCTATCGTGCCTGCTGGGGTATATGAGTTCCACCTGACACCCAGGTGGGAGGGGTTTCACGCCTGGAGGGGCAAGTCTTCTCTACCTTGGCTAAGGTGCTAATCAAGTGCCCCCCTACACATAGGTGTGAGTGATCTCCCCATGGATTCCCCTCTACCCTAGTATCTGTAGTATACAAGCTCCCCCGACACTCAGGTGGGAGGAGTATCCCATCTGGAAGGGCAAGTCCCCTCTACTCTAGCTCTTGCCACATTAGAGCTCCCAGTACAACCAGGTGGGAGGGATCTTCCACCTGCAAGGGCGTGTTCCCTCTACCCTGGCTGTGGCAGTATAGGACCTCCCCCCCACACACACACACACCCAGGTAGGAAGGGTCTCCCGCCTATAGGGGTGAGCCCCTTTACCCAGGCTGCTGCAGTAATCAAGCTTCCCTGGACACCCAGGTGGGAGAGGTCTCCCAATTGGAGAGGCGAGTCCCCTCTACACTTTCTGTGGAGGTATAGGAGCTCACCCAGACACCCAGGTAGTAGGGGTCTCCCGAATGGAAGGGCAAGTCAGCTGTACCCTGACTGCAGCAGTACAGGAGCTCCCCTGATACCCAATTGGGAGGAGTCTCCCTCCAGGAGGCTAAAGTCCCCTCTATCTTACCACAACGGTATAGGAGTTCCCCAGGAAACCTAGGTGGAAGCAGTCTCCTGCCTGAAGGGGAAAGTACACTATCCAAGGCTCTGGTGGTATAAGAGCTCTCCCTGACATCCAGGTGGGAGGGATCTCCTGCCTTGAGGGGTGAGTTCCAACTACCCTTGCAGCAGGGGTATATGAGCTCCACCTCTACACCCAGGTGGGAGGGGACTTCCTCCTGGAGGGGCAAGTCCACTCTACCCTGATTCCAGAGGTATAGGAGCTCCCACTCCCATACCCAGGTGACAGGGGTCTCCCACATAGAGGGGCCACTCCCCTCTATCCTGGCTGCTGTATTATAAGAGATCTCCTTGACACCCTTTTGAGAGGGGTCTTCTGCCTGAAGGGAAAAGAACCCTCTACACTGTCTGCGGTGGTATATGAGCTCCCCTGCACACTCAGGTGGGAGGAGTCTCCCTCCTTGATGCAGGAATCCCTCTACACAGGCTAAGGTGGTATACAAGCTCCCTGCAATACCCAGGTGGGAAGAGTCTCCTGCCTGAAGGGGAAAGTCCCCAGTAACCTGGCTGCAGCGGTATAGGAGCTCCACCTCCCACACCCATATGAGAGGTGTCTACTCCCTGGAGTTTCTAGTCCCTTGTACCTTGGCTGCAGGTGTATAAGAGCTGCCTCTGACATCCAGGTGGAAGAGGTCTCTTGCCACGAGGGGCGAGTTTCCTCTACCCTGGCTACTGTAGTTTAAGAGTTATCTTGACAACCAGGTTTGAAGAGTTTCCTGCCTGCTGGGTAGAGTCCCCTCTACACTTCCTGGGGTTGTACAGGAGTTCCTTTGGAAACCCAGGTAGACGGGGTCTCATGCCTGGAGGGGCGAGTCCCCTCTACCCTGGCTGCAGCAGCATAAGAGCTCTGTTTGAAACCCAGGTGGGAGAGGTCTGCCTCCTGGAGAGGCAAGTCCCCTCTACCCTATCTATGGCGGTATAGGAGATCCCCCTTACACAAAGGTGGGAAGGATATCCAGACTGCAGCAGCGAGTCCCCTCTATCCTTGCTACAGAGGTATACAAGCTCCCTCAGACACCCAGGTGGGAGGGATCTATCACATGGAGGGGTGAGTTTCCTCTATCCTGTCACTCTGGTGGGAGGGGTCTTTGCCAAGAGGTGCAAGAACATTCTACTGTGGCTTTGGTGGTATATGAGCTCCCGCAGACAGCCAGGTTGGAGAGGTCTCCAGTCTCATTGGGCGAGTCTCCTCTACCATGGCTAAGGTGGTATACAAGTTTCCAACGACACCCAGGTGGGAGGGGTCTCCTACCTTGAGGGGCGAGTCCCCACTATCATGGCTTAAGCGGTATAGGAGCTCCCCTCCACCCATGTGTGAGGGTCTCCCACCTGAAGTGGCAAGTCCCCTCAACCCTGGCTGTGGGGATATGGATGCCCCTTCCTTTCCCCAGGATGGAGGGATCTCCTGCCTGGAGAGGTGAGTCGCTGCTACCCCAGCTGAAGCTATATACAAACACCCACTCACCAGACACCCATGTGGGAGGGGTATATGGCCTAGAAGGGCAAGTCCCCTCTACCCTGTCTAAGGTGGTATAGGAGTTACCCCATTCCCAAATGGGAGGTGTTTCATGGCCTGGAATTGCAAGTCGCCTCTATGCTGGCTGCTGAGGTATATGAGCTCCACCTGACACCCAGGTAGGAGGGGTCTTTCACCAGAGAGTTGAGTCACCTTTAATCTCGCTACGGGCAGTATACAGTTCCCCAGACACCCAGGTGGGAGGGGTCTCCTACATAAAGGGGCGAGTCCCCTCTATCCTGGCTGCTGTGTTATAGGGGCTTCCACACACACACACATACACGCAGGTGAGAGCAGTCTCCCACTTGGAGAGGCACATTACCTCTATCATGGCTGCTGGGGTACATGAGCTTCCATGACTCCCACATGGGATTGGCCCCCCACCTGGAGGGGTAAGTTCCCTCTATTTGGCTTTGTCAATATATGAGCTCCACATGATACCCATGTGAAAGGAGTCTTCCACCGGTAGGGGCTAATATGCTCTACCCAGAATGCAGTGGTATACAAGCTTCTCCTGATATGCAGGTGGGAGGGGTCTCCTGCCTTCTGTGGTGAGTTCCCTTTACCCTGAATGTGGTGATGTATGAGCTCCCCCAAACACCCAAGAGGAGAAGGGTATCTACTCTGGAGGGTAGAGTCCCTGCTACCCTGGTTGCCATGGTATACAAGCCCCCTCTGACACCCAGATGGGAGGGGTCTCCCATCTAGACTGGTGACTCCTTACTATGCTGGCTGGGAAAGTATAGGAGCTCCCCCATACACCCAGGTGTGTGTCCCGAATGGAAGGCCGAGTCCCCAGTACCTTGGCTTCAGCAGAAGAGGAGATACCCAGGACACCCAGGTGGAAGGGGTCTCCCACCTGGATGGGAGAGTCCTCTCTACCATGGCTTTGTCAGTATAAGAGCTCCCTCTGACACCCAGGTGGGAAGGGTCTCCCGCCTGGAGGGGCAAGTCTGCTCTACTTTGGCTGCAGGAGTGTACAAGCTCCCACAGGACACCCAGGTGGGAGGGGTTTCCTGACTGGAGGGGCGAGTCCTCTGTATCCTGGCTATGGCCATATATGAGCTCCCTAGGACACCCAGGTGGGAGGGATCTCCTGCCTAGAGGGCCAAGTCCCCTGTCCCCTGGCTGCAGTGGTATAGGAGCTCCCTCTGACACCCAGGTGGGAGGGGTATCTTGACTGGAAGAGCCAGTCCCCAGTACCTTGGTTTCAGCCATATGGAAGCTCCCCAGGACACACAGCTGGTAGGGATCTCCCGCTTGGACAGGAGAGTCCCCTCTATGGTGGCTGCAATGGTATAGGAGCTCCCCAGGACATCCACATGGGAGGAGTCTCCCACATGGAAGGGCAAGTCCCCGCTACCCTAGCTGTGGTGGTATACATGCTCCCCCTGACACCCAGGTGGGAGGGGTCTCCCGCCTGGAGGAGGGAGTCCCTCTACTTTGGCTGGGGCCCTATAAAAGCTCCCTGGACACCCAGGACAGGTGTCTCTCACCTGTAGTGGAAACCCCTCTATCCTGGCACTGGTAGTATAGAAGCTTCCCCCACCACTCTGGTGGGAGAGGTCTCCCCCCTGTAGGGACGATTCCTCTCTACCCTGGCTGCAAATGTATAGGAGCTCCTCCAAATCCAAGTGAGAGGGATCTCTCCCATAGAGGGGCAAATTCCTGCTACCCTAGCTGGAGTGATATAGGCGCCCCCACCCCTAGACATCCAGGTGGGTGGGGTCTCCCGCCTGGAGGGGAGAGTCCACTCTACCCAGGCTGCAGTGGTACACCAGTTCTCTCTGTTTCCCAGTTTTGAGGGGTCTGTTGCCCGGATGGGTGACTTGCCTCTACCATAGCTATTGGGGTATATGAGCTCCCTTGACACATAGGTGGGAGGTGAGCTCCCTTGACACATAGGTGGGAGGAGTTCCTTGCCTGGAGGGTTGTGTTCCCTCTACCATGACTCAAGCTGCATATAAGCTCCAAAAGAGATCAACGTGGCAGGGATCTTCCCACTGGAGGAGCGAGTCCACTCTACCCTAGCAGCAGTAGTATAGGAGCTCCCCCTGACACCCAGGTGGGAGGGGTCTCCCACCTAGAATGGTGAGTCCCCTCTACCCTGGCTTTGGCAGTGTATAAGTTACCCCAGACACCCAGGTGGGAGGGGTCTCCAGCATGGAGGGGCGAGTACCCTCGATTCTGGCTGGGGTGGTATAGGAGCTCCTCCTGACACCCAGGTGAGAGGGCAAATCACAGATACCTGTCTGCTGAAGTACTAGAGATCCTCTGGACACACAGGTGGGAGGGTCTCCCTCCTGGAGGGGCGAGTCACCTCTGCCTCACTGCAGCGAAATAGGAGCTCCCCCAACACCCAGGTGGGAAGGGTCCTTGGCCTGGATAAATGACTCCCCTCAACACTGGCAGAGAAGGTGTACCAGCTACCTGCCAAAGCCAGGTAGGAGCGTTCTCCTGCCTAAAGGGGCAACCCCTAGAGGGGTCTATTCTAGCTGCTGTGATATAAGAGATCGACCCCCAAACCTAGATGGAGAGGGTCTCCCACCTGAAGTGGCGAGTCCCCTCTACCTTGGCTGCAGTAGTATACTAGCTTTCCCTGACACCCAGGTTGGAAGGGGCTCTAGCCTGTAGGGGCGAGTACCCCCTACCCTGGCTGCAGCAGTAAAGGATCTCCCCCTGACACCCAGGTGGGAGGGTCTCCAGCCTGGAGAGGGGAGTCCCCTGTACCCTGGCTGCAGTTGTATAAGAGCTCCCCCCTCCACTCAGGTGGGAGAGGTCTTCCTGGAGAGGCGAGTCCCCTCTACCCTGGCTAAGGCGATATAGGAGAAATGATTCCCCTCTCCCCTGGCTGTGGCGGTATACATGTTCTCCCAGACACCCAGGTGGGATGGGTCTCCTTCATGGAGGGACAAATCTCCACTATCCTGGCTGCAGCGGTATACGAGCTTCCCTCCACCACTCAGGTGGAATGGTCTCCCGCCTGAAGGAGCGAGTCCCCTCAACCCTGGTTGCTAGGGTATAAGAGCACCCTCTTACCACCAGGAGAGAGGTGTCCCCCACCCTGAGGGGAGAGTTGCTGCTACCACATCTTAAGCTGTATAAGAAACCCACATCGCCAGATACCCATGTGGGATGTGTCTTCTTCCTGGAGGGTCGAATCCCCTCTACCCTAGCTAAGGTGATACAGGAGTTACTCCCATTATTAGGTGGAAGGTGTCTGTCACCTGGAGGTGTGAGGCACCTCTACCCTGGCTGCTGAGGTATATGAGCTCCACCTGACACCCAGGTGGGAAGGGTATTCTGCCTGGATGAGCGAGTCCCCTGTACTTTAGCTCTTGCAGTATAAGAGCTCCTGGTATACCCAGGTTGGAGGGGCTTCTGCCGGGAGGGGTGTGTTCCCTCTACCCTGCTGTGGATAGTTCCCCCCCAACACCCAGGTTGGAGGGGTCCCTACCTATAGGGGCGAGTGCTCTCTACCCTGACTGCTGCAGTAATCAAGTTCCCCTTGACACCCAGGTGGTAGCGGTCTCCCGATTGAAGGGGCAAGTCCCATCTACCCTAGCTGTGGAAGTATAAGAGCTTAACCAGACACCCAGGTGGGAGGGGTCACCCCTTGGAAGGGCAAGCCTGCTCTACCCTTGCTTCAGCCGTAGAGGAACTCCACCTGATATGCAGATGGGAGGGGGTCTGTGGGCTAGACGTGGAAGTCCCCTCTACCCTGGCTACTTCGGTATAGGAACTCCCCTGAAACCCCATTGGGTGGAGTCTCCTGCCAGGAGGCTATTGTCCTCTCTACCTTGCTGCAGCAGTATAGGAGCTCTGCAGGACACCCAGGTGGAATGGGTCTCCCGTCTGGAGGGTACAGTTCCCTCTACACCCCCTGTGGTGGTGTTGGAGCTTCCCTGAGACCCAGGTAGGAGGGGTCACCAGCCTGGAAGGAGGAGTCCAGTCTTCCCTGGCTGCTGCCATAAACCAGCTTCCAGGACACACAGGTGAGAGGGGTCTCCCCACTTGAAGGGGAAAGTACCTTCTACTATGGTTGCTGTAGTATAAGAACTCTCCTTTATACCCAGGTAGGAGGAGTCTCCTTCCTGGATGGGCGAATACCAAATACCCTGGCTGCAGGGGTATAAGAGATCCACTTACAATGCCCAGGTAGGAGGGATCTTCCCCCAGGAGGGGCAAGTCTGCTTTACCCTAACTGCAGAGATATACGATCTCCCCACACACACACACACTGTGGGAGGGTCTCCCGCCTGTAGGGATGATCCCCTCAACCCTGGCTGCAAGGGGTATACAAGCCCACTCCTACACTCAGGAGGGAGGGGTCTCACGCCTGGATGGGGGAGTCGCTGCTACCCAGCTTCAACTGTATATGAACCACCTCTCGCCAGACATCCCTGTGGGAAGGGTCTTCAGCCTGGAGGGGCGAGTCCCCTCTACCCTGGTAAGGCAGTATAGGAGTTACCCTCATTCCCAGTTGGGAGGTATCTCTCCCCTGGAGGTTCCAGTTGCCTCTACCCTGCTGCTGGGTTATATATCCACCCAGGTGGGAGGGGATTACTGCTTTTAGGGGCGAGTCCACTGTATCCTGGCTGAGGGGGTTGACCAGCTCTCCCACGCACCCAAGTGGTGCTTGGAGAGGCGAGTACCCTATATTCTGGCTGCTGTGTTATACTACCCCCCCTCAACCAGATGGGAGGGTTCTTCCACCTAAAGGGGCGAGTCCCCTCTACCCTGGCTGCTAAAGTATATGAGCTCTCCCTGACATGCTGGTGGGAGGGGTCTCCCGCCTGGAGGGCAAGAACTCTCTACCTTGGCTGCTGTGGTATATGACCTCCTCTGACACTCAAATGGGAAGGACAATTTACCTGGAGGGGCAAACCCCTCTACCCTGGCTAAGGTGTTACACAAGTTCCCCTGTATACCCAGTTGGGAGGGGCCTCCTCCCTGGTGTGGAGAGTCTTCACTACCCTGGCTACAGTCATATACGAGCTTCCCCACCCAACCACATGTGGTTGGGTCTCCTGCCTGAAGGGAGTGGCAGTATACTAGCTCCCCTGGACATAATAGTGGAAGGGGTCTCTCCCTACTGGGGTGTGTCCTCTCTACCCTGGCTATGTTGGTATAAGAGCTCCCCCTGATACCCAGGTGGGTGGCGTTTCCTGTTTGGAGGGGCAAATCCCCTCTTCCCTAGCTGTGCAGGGATACAAGCTTCCTCAGACACCCAGATGGGAGGAGTCTCCCACCTAGAGGGGTGAGTCCAAGCTTTGGTGGTATAGAAGCTCACCCCAGCAGCCAGGTGCGAGTGTACTCCCAACTGGAGTGCCAGATCCCCTCTACTTTAGCTGGTGCCATATAAGAGCTCCAAGGACACCCACGTGGGAGGCGACTCCTGACTGGAGGGGCAAGTCCCCTCTACAGTGGCAGGGAGGTATAGGAGCCAGAGGAGTGGAATTGGCTGGCCACTGCACCCTGAAGGCTCCTATGGGAAACAGAGAGCCCAGCCCCTCACTTGGGCCACCCTGGGCGCCAAAACCCTGACACCTGGCAGTGGACGTGGGCCTTGTTCTGACCTTGCTCTGCTAGATAACCTCCCTTCTCTCCCCAGTCCTCTCCCCTTGCATGTTGCCCCTACCCCAGCCCTCCGGAACCCTGACTCTTTGTGTTCCAGTATTAGAGCCTGCATCCTCACCTGGGCCCCTGACTGTGTTCGTTCATTGGGTGGCATAGTGTCATGTGGCTTTGTGTGGCATCTCTTTGTGTTGTGTTGGACACAGGCACCTCTTTCTTTTACCCCCTAGTTTGCTCCCCTCAGTGCCCATTGTTCCACTCACCCTTCTACTGTCTCCTCATCCTGGCATCATCCCTTCCTCCCCTTCTCTGCTTTCCCCTCCTGTGGTCCCCTGATTCTTGGGTCTCTCATCATCTTGGGTCAGGTTGGTCCCTTGCCTGGACTCCTTGCTTGGTTCCTGGCTCTTGCCCCTCTACACACCCACTGTGACCTCACCTTGAGCCCTCCCGTCACACTCCTCTTGGCCCCCTTCCCTTGCCAGCCACCTTTGCCCAGTCCCTGGTCCTGGATTCTCATCTATGCCAATGTGCCTTATAGGTAACAGAGCTCTGCCCCTGACCTGCACCCTTTATTCTCCCTAAGTCCTTGGTCCTGCCCTTGAAACCCTGAAAGCTGGCAGTAGTCCTGGGATTGGAGCCTGCCTCCCCGTTTCTGTATCCCCAGCCTTCCATACCCACCCTTGTCCACTTACCTGAGACCCCAACTCCAGCCCTTGGCTCTTCCTTCTCTGGTTTGGCTCCTTGCTTGAGACTCTGGTGGCCCTTCTTGATCAGTGTTTTCCAGAGCTTGGTGCACCGGCCCCTCTCTAGGTCTTTTTCCCTGATCCCCTTGGAGCCCCTGTACTCTAGTACCCTAATGCAGGCTCACCTTAAAAGCCCAGCCCATTCCTGCTCTCCGCTACCCTGGGCCCTTCTCTAGGTCCCTACCCTTGGATCCTTGCTTGTATTCTGGCAAACATTCCACCCACAATATTCCTCTGGCCCTTCAGGCTGTGCCCTCCTTTAACCCTCCTGTAGTCCTTGTCTCTATCAGGGCCCTTTTCCTGATTCTTTCCCAGGATACTCACCCAGGCCAGGAGACTGGACATGGCCTTTTAGCCCTGTGAGCTCCATTTGTTAAAAGTAGCCCTTCCCATTGCATAGGCCATTTGGCCTCCCTCAGCCCAGGCCCTGCTCCCTGACACTGACACCCTTCAGTAGGCCTGGGCCTTGAACCTCCATCCTTTGCACCACCAGCTCCTTCCCTTGCCTCCCTCCCCCCTCACCAGCTCTGTCCATTTTCATGCTCCCCTGACCCTGGCCCTTGCACTGGGCTCCCTGTTCCTAGGCCTGGCTCCTAGCTTGAGACCCTGGCCACCTGCATGAGGACCTTACTCATATATCTTGATTTCAGGCCCCTTACTCAGGGCCCTGTTATGCCTCTCTTCTGTATTCCTTGTGCAGTGGTATCCTAGCACTGCCTGGATGCTTCTCTCCACTGCTTCTGCCTAGACTGGGCTCATTGATTGGGTCCTTGCTGACCAGCCACCCCCCGAAGTCCAGACAAAAGGCATTTCCTCACAGTCTCCTCCTTTGTCCCTTCTTTACTTCTCTTCCTCTCTGAGGATCTACTCACCCAGGGCAGACTACTGGCCTCTATTTCCTGAAATCTCCCTATGGAAACAAATCCCTGTCCCTCACCTGATCCTCCTTGCTGCCAGAAACTTGATACCTGGCAGTGGAAGTGTGCTTTGTGCCAGACATGCCATGTGGCATTCCCTCCCTTCCCTCATCTGCCCTCTGGCTTTCAATGCTGCTACAACCCCAACCCAGCCCTCCCTGACCCTGAACCTACAACTGACCGCATTCCCAAGTTGCATGGCATTATGTTATTTCACCTGGTGTTATTCCGTTTTGGGCCCCCTAGTGTGCTTCTCTTGGTTTTCCCTGTGCTTCCAGCTGACTCCTCCTTCTCATGTAGCCCATTTCTTTGATCCCTTTGCGTTTTACCGGGGCACACCTGGGAGCCTCCTGTTTTTTGAGTCCCTCATTTTTGGTTGGTCAGGTGAGACCCTTGCATGGGCTCCTTGCTTGGGTCCTGGCACTGGGCCCTCTCTGTACCTACTGCAATCCCGTGTCGTGCCATCCCATAGCCCTCTTCCTGGGCAACATCCCTTTCCAGGCCCCCTTAGCCCATTCAATGTCCCTGGATTCTCATCTAGGCCAGGGCACCTTATGGGAACAGAGCCCTGCTCTTCACCTGGGCCCTTTTCTCTCCAAAGGCCCTTGTACACCTGGCAGTGCCCTGGGTATCGAGCCTGTCTTTCACCTCTTGGATCCTGTGCCTTCCCTCCCCAGCCCTGTATAATGTCCTGAGCCCCTTGCCCCAGCCTTGGCCCCCAGCTCTCAGTTCCCTTGCCTGGCGTTTTCCTGGAGCCTCAGGTGCCCCTTCTTGTTCCCAGCATCCGTGGGCTTTGATTTTGTGCCCCTTGCTTGGGCCAATTTTCTGACTCCCTTGGCTTCCCTTCCTTGCAGAATCCTATAGCTGCCCACCTACCCAGTCCTGCCCTTCCCTACTCTTTCCTGGCAGGGTACCACATCTAGGTCATAGCCTGGTCTCCTTGCTGGGTTTCTGGCCCCCAACCAACAACACATATCCTCTGGCCTATTCTGCTGTTACCTTCTTCAGAGGTCCTGTTGTCCCTCTCCCTCACGTGCAACTTTTCCTGATCCCTTTACTAGAATGCACACGAGGGCCAGGGACTTGACCTGGCTTTTGGCCTTTCCAGCTCCCTTTGGAAAAATGTAGCCCTGTTCCTCGCCTGGGCCCTTAGGCCTCCATCTGCCCAGGCCCGACTCCCCAACCCTGACACCCAACTGTGGACCTGGTCTTTGAGCCCTCCTCTCCCTGCACCACACACTCCCATTTCTATTCTCCCTCCCCTCCACATCCCTGTCTGTTTTCATGAGACACTGGCCTAGGTCCTGAGACTTGGCTCTCCATTCTTTGGCCTTGTCCCTTGCTAGAACCCCTGAATGCCCTTCTTGAGGATCCTATCCCTGTCCTGTGATTTCAGGCCCATTTTTCTGGCCCCCTCCTGGGCCTCCCACCTATTTACCTTATACTGAGATATCCTGGCACTCCCTGAACCATCTTCTCCCCCTGTTTGACTCTAGCCTGGGATCTGCATAGGGGTCATAGCTACCCACTGATCCCACCCCCAATTGCAGGCACAAGGTATCCCCTCACAGTGCCCTCTTTGGACCTCCTTTGATCCTGGTCTCTCTGTGAGGTTCTTCTCAACCGGGGTAGAGGAGTGGAATTGGCTGGCCTCTGGGCCCTGAAGGCTCTCTATAGGAAACCCAGCCATGCCCTTCGCCTGGTCACCCTTCCCCTTCCAAACTTTGACACCTTGCAGTGGACTTGGGCCTTCCCTTACCTTGCCCTCCTTGGTCATCTCCCTTTCATCCCCTACCATCTAGCCTTGCATGATACCCCTACCCCAACCCAGCCCTCCCTAACCCTGACATTTTGCACTCCAGTCTCCAGACCTGGCTGCTTATCTGAGCCCTGGACCATATTTCTCATGTTGTGTGGCATCACAAGGTGTCACTTTGCAATGGGGATTACCTGGGGTCCCTTGCTTGTGCCCCTTAGTGCACTCCACTGGGTGCCCTTTGCTCTGCCTTCTGTTTCCACATCCTAGCACCAACCCTTCCTCACCTTCCACTCTTGCTTTCCCCTGGAGTGCTGGCCTCCTTCACCCTGGGTTTCTAATGCTCTGTTGGTGTGACTGGTCCCTTACTTGGGATCCTGGTTTGGGTTCTGGCTCTAGCCCCTCTCCACACCCACCGAAACCCTCTTCCATGCCCTCTCGTCATCCTTCTCATGGCTCCCAAAGCTTGGCAGCCACCTGTCTGGGCAGGCCACCTCATGGGAAAAAACAGCCGTGTCCCTAGCCTGGGCCTCATGCCTTCCAAGGGTCTCTTGGTCCTATTCTTGGAAACCTGAGTCCTGGAAATGGCCTTGGGCCTGGAGCATGCCTCACCACTGTTGTATCCCCTGCTTTCCCTCCTCTGCCATGTCCACTGTCCTGATCCCCTGGCCCTTCCCTGGTCCTGGTCTCTCAATTCCATGGCCTGTCTCCTCACTTGAGCCTCTGGTGGTTCTTCTTGCTGTGTGCTTCCCTGAGCTTGTACTCTGGGCCCCTCTTTTGGGCTGCTTCCCTGCTCCCCTTGGCTTCCCTGCATGGCAGAACCCTAGAGCTGCCTTCATGCCCATCCTCACCCTTCCCTGCTCTTTCAGGATTGGGCCCTCCTCTAGGTCCCTAGCCTGAGTATCCCTGCAGAGACCCTGGTCCTCACCTCATTATCAGGCATCCTCTGGCACCTCCTGCCTTGCCCTCCTTGGAACCTCCTGTTGTCATTGTCCCTGTACTGCCCCTTTTCCTGATCCCTTTACCAGGATGCTTACGAGGGCCAAGGGATGGGACTTGGCCTTTGGCCCTGGAGGCTCTCTTTGGGAAAATGTATCCCTTCCCCTTTTTCTTGATCCTTTGTCCTCCCTCAGCCTGGGCCCTGCTCCCCAGCTCTGATACCAATCAGTGGACCTAAGCCATGAGTCCTTCTCTCCCTGCACCACCAGTGCCCCTTTCTCCCCTCCCTCACCTTCTTAGCCCTGTCTGTTTTCATGAGACCCCTGCCAGGTCCATGTACTTGTATCTTCATTTCTGAGCCTGACTCCTTGCTTGAGATCACCCTTGTCCAGGATCCTGTCCCTTTCTCTTAATTCCAAGCCCCTTTTTCAAGCCCCCTCCTGTGCCTCCCTTCTGTTTCCTTGTATTGAAGTGTCACCCACTTTCTCCACAGAAAATTCTTACCTGGGCTTCTCCAGAATTCTTCACCATGGCTGATTGTTGGACTGTCAGCAAAAGAGTCTCTGAAAAGAGTACAATGTAGAGAAACTTCCTATTTTCCTATTGCCCTCTTTTACATGGCCACTGGCCAGGAAAATACCAGCACTCCAGGTGCTGGGCACCCCTTATTAGTTTTTCACAAACATATCCAGTATAATAGTTTGGAGAAATGAGCAAACAAGACCACTTTCCTTGAGCTGGGCTTTACAGAGATGTCTACATCTTTAAGATATGTTACCAACTGCGCTCCATGGTAACAACTGGCAGGGAGAGGAAAAATGGGGAAAAGAAGCTCTCCCCTTTTCAGTAGTTGTCCTTGAAGAGTTAACTTGCCCAAAACAGTGAAATAAAAAGCTGCTTTTATGTGAACTTTTTCAGACTATGAACTTCTGAACCCTCCCCTTACATAGTGGGTATAAAATTCTGAAACTACCTGAACTAAGGTTTTATGGGATTGATTGATTACAGCAAAAGCTGTGCCCTCTGAGCATGGCTGCAACCAAATATAAATGTTTCCTGCTATGTTTGGTGCCTTGCCTCATTTGTCCCTACAACATTTGTGGGGACCCAGATGGGACAGAGGAGGTAGGGAAGGCTATTGTGCAGCTCTTGTCTCCAGGGACCTACTTCCCTGGGGCAGTAGGGGACAGCATTACCCTTGGCACACCCAGGCCACCCTTGGCCCAAAGGAGGATCAATTCACGCAGCAACCCCAGAGCACAATGGGACCCACAGGCAGCAGGAACCAGAATTGGGGTTTTAGGGCACTGCCCAAATGTACAGATAGGACCTGGGTCCATTTGTTTTTGAAGACCACTTGACTTTCTCTTTGAGGCCTAAGCGGGTTGAAGAGAGACTTGATCAACCTTGGTTGGGTCCAAGTATCCTCCAAAGTGGTTGGAGCTGAAACAGACCCAGTGAGTTGCTCGCGTAGACTGTGTTCATGGTCAGGGTGCAGAGGGGAAACTGTTATGTCCTTTTGGTTTGGTTTGGGACTGTTGAAATTGCTGAAGTATAGGAATTTTTTTCTGACCATGTCTGTGGGAAAAGTATGTGAATGAAACGGAGAAAGGCAAGGTTTTCTACCCAACCCCAGGGCCAAACTGAGTGTGGAGTCCTGATCCGAGGTTCCATGACACCTCATACAGTCTATGGTGGAATTTCACCAAGCAATGTCTAGGTGAAAACTCCAGGTCCAGTGTTGATGCTGACCCACAATGCTAAAAGAGCCCTAAGTCCCCACAAGGGGAACAGCCTGAGATGGAAAAAGTGAGTCTAGTCCTACATGTGCGACACCAGTGTAGAGTGGAACATGGGAAGCAAACAAAGAAAACTGAACCTTCTGAAATGTTTGTTAGAAACCTTTAGGAATGTTTTCCTGGTAACTGTATGGTGAAAGTCAGTCCACAAAGGTGGCATACTCTCTGAATTAGAGTGGCCCACCCAAGATGTTGGCTGGCCACGAGAAGGTGCTTTAGATGAGAGAGTCATTGCTAAGGTCCTTTAGATTATTGTTGGAGTCCCTGAACCATTTCTCTTACATTGATTGCTGTCAAGAGGCAGTACAGAATCCGCCCCCTTGGTTGAGAGCCTGTCTAGATGGACAGTCCAAGCTGATGTTAGCCAGGAGACTAGTGGTCTCTAAGACCCAGCAGAAAGCAGATAACCAGAATACCTATGGAGGAAAAACAGGAAGGGAAACAGTTTTCCCTATGAACCAGAAGAGGATCCACTACCTTATATGCGACTCTATCGAAATTTGAAAGGCCACCGGGACAGCAAATTGTCTCCTCAGCCCCATCATCATCAGAAGCAACAAATGATGGTCCCCAATATAGGCTATTCCTTCCTTTTTGCTGTCCTCTGAGCCAACGGCTTCCTACAAGATTCTTTCACCTCCCAATATTAAGGTGGGAGATTTGTCCCAATACCAGAGCCACAACCCAGATTATCAGACCTGCTGACAATCTGTAATTCCTGGTACAGCAGAGATGCTTAAAGTAAGACACATGCACACACACACACACACACACACACACACACATCCAGTAGAAATGAGCACCACCTTTACTTTTTTTCTCTCCTCCTTATGAACAACATTGTTAATTAAAACAAGAGAAAAGAAAAATACATCCTTTCGGCAGATTAATTCTTACAAGCATGGATAAACTTTCTCAGGAACACTTTGTTTATGGTCACAGTGCTCCATATTTCTTATCAATTAACTTGTGGTTAGTTATTCCCAGGCAAACACACACACACACACACACACACACACACACACACACACACACACATATATATATATATATATATATTCTTAAGACAGCAAGAAAGACACAGTTCAAAGAGTTCATTCTTTCTTACAGAACTCCTTGTTTTGCTAAGCACAGAAAAACTTAACTGTTTGTGTGTGTGAGCTCACAGTTCCCCCTTAAATAACAATGGCGGCGATTGCGCCTGTCTTAGGCTGTGAACCATACTGCAACATTCTTACCCATCATGGAGGACTTTTGTTGATGGAAAATGAAAGCCTCTGTCTTAGGTTGACATGCGCAGTGATTCATCTTACCTGTCACTGGCAACAATCATCCAAACCGTCGGGGGGCATATGAAATCACCACAGGAGGATGAGATAAGAGACAAGTGATCATTCAACAGGCAATGACACAAACAAGTATAGATATGTCAAGTATCAAAATCACATATATCATTAATTTTTTAACCAGGAAATATTAGGAAGCCAAGAGGTTAACCATGAAAATAATTCTTCTTTTCCTTCATATTGTCTGATATTATCAATCATTTCTTTCAAATGATGTATTTCTGTATCAATAGGAACACTGCTATCTGTCACATTAAAGCAACACATATTTTTTACTTGAATACATTTTTATGGTGTAACAATAGTAAATAATCTATAGCAGCTCTATTATCCAAAACTCCTTGTTGTAAAACCTGCTTTCTTCGTTCAAAAAAGCTAGAGCAGTAGATGTATGATTAATGTTTTTTTTTTTTTTTTTTTTTTTCCATTACACCTGCCAATTTAATAGCTGTCTTATAAGCTCCTACTGCCAATCCAGGGATCCCTACAAGGGAAAAAGTCAGTGCATCAAACTCTGCTTTAGATAATAAGTTTATATCATCCTTACAGTCCGATGTTAGTGTAGCCATTCTTCAAAAGCGACAAGAAGGATGTTCAGGAAGCAAATCATCAATGGAGGAAAGGAAAACTGTGAAACAACTAAGCCAGCAACGTGTTCCATGAGTCATATTTGCTGGTATGTAGTTGAATATATAAGTTCCACGGGGCAGGGGGGGAACAGCCTCTTGGAAGTGGCACATGTCCATAACTTGAAGGAAGCACAAAGGAATTATTACATGCAAAAGAAGGTCCCATTTATCTATATTTAGTTGCACAATTGTGAAGCTCAGTGCAGGTGTCATTATCTGTTACAATAACAGTAGTAGTTATAACTTGAACTGCATTTTGGGGGTAGATGATAAGAAGGGGTGCCCCAATTAGAATAATCAGCATAAGTAATAGTTTTATCAAAATTGGAGAAAAAGGTCATATTTTTTATTTCTTCTCTTGGGTTACAGACAGGTAGTAAACAGGAACCCAATACTGCTCCCAGATGGACATCTTGTTTTAGGCAGATGTTATCAGTCCTTGTCAATTGAGCCAATCTCAGCCATACATTAGTATGATTCAAAGAGGCAAATTCCATCGCTCTGAAAAGGAGGAAAAAGATTAGGTACAGCATCTATTAAAATATAAAACAAACTGAAGAGGTAAGAGCATTCATAATGTCATTTAGAAGAGTCAAACCGTATCAAACGAGAAGGAATCCATCAAGGTCCGGCATCATTTTGTGGAAAAACTCAAGCAGCTCCTTTTCCACACATTAATACAGGATCAGGACCCATATTGTCCTGTTAAAATATCTTTCCACCTTACAAGTTGATGGGCTGTTTGTCCCTTAGCATGCCATAAGTGATCTGTAGCTGTCAGTTTTGTAGCTGTGTCTACAGTTAAAAATTTAAAATAAATAATACACCTGCTAAAGGAGAGCGGGCATTGCCGCTACTCCCCCCTTTTGTTTTTGACAGATGTGCTTTAAGAGTTTGATGAGCTCGTTCAACTATACCTTGTCCTTGAGGATTATACGGAATACCTGTCGTGTGTTTTACATCATAAGTGTAAAGAAATCTTGAAAATGATGTACTAGTGTATGCTGGTCCATTGTCTGTTTTGATATGTTTAGGGAGACCCATAATAGAAAAAGCTTTCATACAGTGATCAATTACATCTTTGACTCTTTCCCCTGAATGAGGAGAAGCATAAATGAAATGAGAGTAAGTATCTATAGACACATGAATGTACGCTAATTTGCCAAAAGAAGGATAATGAGTAACATCCATTTGCCATAAATGACCTGGTAAAAGACCTCTAGGATTAATATCAAAATCGGGAGAGTGTATCTGTGCAGAGCAGAGGGAGCGATCACGAATAATTTGAGAAACCGCTTCACGAGGAATTTTACAATGATGAGCTAAAGAAGAAGCATTAAGGTGAAATTGAGAATGTAAAGTTTGGGGATCCATAGTTAGAAAGGCAGACATTTTGGAGACTAAATCAGCATCAGCATTTATTTTTTTACTAAGTGGTCCTGGTCAAGTTGAATGACCTTTGTGTCTAATAGAGAAACTTTTAATTCTGTTACTCAGAGCTGGATAATCATACTAGCAAACAACAAGCCTACCTGTGTAGGTTAGGGATATCTGTAGTCCTTAAAATATAAACTTCTGTCTCTGACATCTACTGTTGATAGTCTCTTTTTATAGTTATCAGACATTTCTGTCTGAGAATCCTTCTTTGTAGCCTCCAGTCTTACTTATATTACCTATATCAGGCTATCATAAGGTGTATACCTTAAATAATAATAATAATAATAATAATAATAATAATAATAATAATAATAATTATTATTAAAATGCCCAGGAATGGCTGTGTTTTGGTTTTAACTGTCTTTTCTGGGTGTTTAAGAAGAAGCAGTAAAACTGACTTTTTTTATCTATTATTAATAGTCAGCTGAGTTTTTATGAGAGTCATTCCTGGGGAAACTTTACAGCAGCTTCGCAGTTCTGCTAGTGCCATTTGCACTACAATGGGTCCAGGCCTTTCTTGACCATGTGGATTCCCTCAAAAGCATCAGGGATTTCTCCCTTCTCTAATGACCCTCCTCTTTATAGCAAATGCACTGATTGGCTTTTTGTTCTCCAGTGATCTCATTAATCTCCCTGATCGGGAGGTTATGTGGCCCAGAGTTGAAAAGCTTTTTAGAGAAGTTTCATGTTTACTGGATTCAGACTGACTCAGAGGGCAAGAGCCAAGTATTGGTTTTATTGGCCCTTTTGATTTCACTTTAATTTTAAATTTTAATATTAAACATCCAGTAAATAAATTTTAATAGCCTTATATTAAGAATACTGGGCTTTAATGTCTAAAACTTTCTAATTATTTATCTTTTTTTATTAATTGGGGTATGTATTATCCTATCTATGGCTTATTATCTTAAATTAAACCAGGTTGTGTGTTTTAAAAGCAGTACCTCTATAAAACATTAACAGGCAATCTTTAGACCATTTATAAGAAAACTACAAAATAAAAATAACAAGAGTGAAAACATATTCAGTTCATGTAATAGCTATTTTGAAATTTGGCTGAGTTATACATTATATCCCCTGTCTGAGATTTCAATAATCTTGACAGAAAAAAAAAACAAAAAAAAACAAAAACAAACAAACAAACAAACAAACAAACAAAAACTTTTGAACATAACTTTAAATGAACTAAAACCTTGCCTACTACTTTTGTAGTCATTTTCACATGTAGTAAGATGGGACATAGAGCCTTATCTCAGGTAAAGCAGCACTCTTCATAAATCTTAAGTACTGGAATTCTGAAGCTGATATTTGTCTTTTCCATATTATTTTACAAAGTTTACATAAATTGTTTGAGGTCATATGAACATTAGCTAACACTATATGATATCACATTTAAAATATGACTTAAAGAAAGGCTGAAAATTTTTAAATATTTGTGGAAAGGTACTAAAGTATTTTGTGTTTTTCAATATTAACCATTACATAGATTAGGCTCTCATCAACTTAAAAATACATTTAAATTGTTTTTCTTATTTATTTATTTATTTATTTATTTGTTTTTTTATTGGTTGTTCAAAACATTACAAAGCTCATGATATATCATCTTTCAAACATTTGACTCAATTGGATTATGAACTCCCATTTTTACCCCAAATACAAATTGCAGAATCACATCAGTTACACACTCACATTTTTACATAATGGCATATTAGTGATTGTTTTATTCTGCTACTTGTTCTATCCCCTACTATCCACCCTCCCCTCCCCTCCCATCTTCGCTCTCTACCTCATTGGCTGTTGTTCAATTCTCTCCCTTGTCCCCCCCCCCGCCTTTCCCCTCACAACCTCTTATATGTAATTTTGTGTAACATTGAGGGTCTCCTACCATTTCCATATGCTTTCCCTTCTCTCTCCCTTTCTCTCCCTCCACTCGTCTTTGTTTAATATTAATCTTTTCCTCATGCTCTTCCTCCCTGTTCTGTTCTTAGTTTATCTCTTTATATCAAAGAAGACGTTTGGCATTTGTTTTTTAAGGATTGGCTAGCTTCGCTTAGCATAATCAGCTCTAATGCCATCCATTTCCCTGCAAATTCTATGATTTTGTCATTTTATAGTGCTGTGCAATACTCCATTGTGTATAGATGCCACATTTTTTTTTTATCCATTCATCTATTGAAGGACATCTGGATTGGTTCCACAGTCTAGCTATTGTGAATTGTGCCGCTATAATCATTGATGTGGCAGTATCCCTATAGTGAGCTCTTTTAAGATCCTCAGGGAATAGTCCGAGAAGGGCGATAATTGGGTCAAATGGTGGATCCATTCCCACCTTTCCCAGGAATCTCCATCTGCTTTCCAAATTGGCTTCACCAATTTGCAGTCCCACCAGCAGTGTACAAGTGTACCCTTTTCCCCACATCCTCGCCAACACTTATTGTTGTTTGACTTCATAATGGCTTCCAATCTTACTGGAGTGAGATGGTATCTTAGGGGGGTTTTGATTTGCATTTCTTTGACTGCTAGAGATGGTGAGCATTTTTTCATGTACTTGTTGATTGATTGTATGTCCTCCTCTGTGAAGTGTCTGTTCAGGTCCTTGGCCAATTTGTTGATTGGGTTATTTGTCATCTTATTGTTTAATTTTTTGAGTTCTTTGTATATTCTGGATATTAGGGCTCTATCTGAAGTGTGAGGGATAAAAATTTGTTCCCATCATGTAGGCTCTCTCTTTACCTCTCTTATTGTTTCTCTTGCTGAGAAAAAAACTTTTTAGTTTAAGTAAGTCCCATTTGTTTATTCTTGTTATTAATTCTTGGGCTATGGGCATCCTATTAAGGAATTTGGAGCCCGACCTCACAGTATGTAGATCGTAGCCAACTTTTTCTTCTATCAGACACAGTGTCTCTCATTTGATATCTAGCTCCTTGATCCATTTTGAGTTAACTTTTGTGCATGGCGAGAGAAAGGGATTCAGTTTCATTTTGTTACATATGGATTTCCAATTTTCCCAGCACCATTTGTTGAAGATGCTATCCTTCCTCCATTGCATGTTTTTGGCCCCTTTATCAAATATAAGAAAGTTATAATTTTGTGGATTGGTTTCTGTGTCCTCTATTCTGTACCATTGGTCCGCCTGCCTGTTTTGGTACCAGTACCATGCTGTTTTTGTTACTATTGCTTTGTAGTACAGTTTGAACTCTGGTATCGCTATACCTCCAGATTCACATTTCCCACTTAGAATTGCTTTTGCTATTCTGGGTCTTTTGTTTTTCCATATGAATTTCATGATTGATTCATCTATTTCTACAAGAAATGCCATTGAGATTCTGATTGGCATCGCATTAAACCTGTAGAGAACTTTGGGTAATATCGCCATTTTGATGATGTTAGTTCTGCCTATCCATGAACAGGGTACATTTTTCCATCTTCTAAGATCTTCTTCTATCTCTCTCTTTAGGGTTCTGTAGTTTTCATTATATAAATCTTTCACCTCTTTTGTTAGGTTGATTCCCAAGTATCTTATTTTCTTTGAGGATATTGTGAATGGAGTGGTTTTCCTCATTTCCATTTCAGAAGTTTTGTTGCTGATATACAGGAATGCCTTTGATTTATGCGTGTTGATTTTATATCCTGCCACTTTGCTGAATTCGTTTATTAACTCTAGCAGTTTCTTTGTAGCCCCTATTGGGTCTGTAAAATATATTATCATGTCATCCGCAAATAGCGATAATTTAAGTTCTTCTTTTCCTATTTTTATGCCTTTAATTTCTTTTGTCTGTCTAATTGCTCTGGCTAGTATTTCAAGGACTAAATTGAATAGAAGTGGTGAGAGAGGGCATCCCTGTCTTGTTCCAGATTTTAGAGGGAATGCCTTCAGTTTTTCTCCATTTAGAATGATGCTAGCCTGAGGCTTAGCATATATAGCTTTTACAATGTTGAGGTAAGTTCCTGTTATCCCTAGTTTTTCTAGTGTTTTGAACATAAAGGGATGCTGTACTTTGTCGAATGCTTTTTCTGCATCTATCGAGATGATCATATGGTTCTTATCTTTAAGTCTATTGATGTGGTGAATAACATTTATTGATTTCCGTATATTGAACCAGCCTTGCATCCCAGGAATGAATCCTACTTGATCATGGTGCACAATTTTTTTTATATGCTTTTGTATTCAATTCACCTGGATTTTATTGAGAATTTTTGCATCCAAGTTCATTAGAGATATTGGTCTGTAGTTTTCTTTTTTTGAAGTGTCTTTGTCTGGTTTCGGGATCAGGGTGATGTTGGCCTCATAGAATGAATTTGGAAGAACTCCTTCTTTTTCTATTTCTTGAAATAGCTTGAAAAGTATTGGTATTAATTCTTCTTTGAAGGTTTTGTAAAACTCCGCTGTATACCCATCTGGTCCAGGGCTTTTCTTGGTTGGTAGTCTTTTGATGGCTTCTTCTATTTCTTCCTTTGTTATTAGTCTCTTTAAAGTGTGTGTGTCTTCCTGACTCAACCTGGGCAGATCGTATGACTTAAGAAATTTATCAATATCTTCACTATCTTCTATTTTATTGGAATACAGGGTTTCAAAATACTTTCTAATTATCTTCTGTATTTCTGTAGTGTCTGTTGTGATATTGCCTTTTTCGTCCCGTATGTTAGTAATTTGAGTTCTCTCTCTTCTTCTCTTCGTTAGCATGGCTAAGGGCCTGTCGATCTTATTTATTTTTTCAAAGAACCAACTTTTAGTTTTATCAATTTTTTCAATGTTTTTTTTGTTTCAATTTCGTTGATTTTTGCTCTAATTTTAATTATTTCTTGTCTTCTACTACATTTGCTGTTGTTTTGCTCTTCCTTTTCTAGGTTTTTGAGGTGTAGTGTGAGTTCATTTATTTTTGTTTTTTTCTTTTTTTGAGGAAAGAACTCCAAGAAATGAATTTCCCTCTTAAAACTGCTTTCATTGTGTCCCATAGATTTTGGTATGTTGTGTCTGTATTGTCATTTGTCTCTAAGATTTTTTTTATCTCCTCCTTTATGTATTCTGTAACCCATTGATCATTCAGTAGCATATTGTTCATTTTCCATGTGATATAGGATTTTTTCTTCCTTCTATTATCATTGATTTCCAGTTTCATTCCATTATGATCAGATATGGTGCATGGTATTATCTCCACGCCTTTATATTTACTAAGAGTTGCCCTATGGCATAATATATGGTCTATCTTTGAGTAGGATCCATATGCTGCTGAGAAGAACGTGTATCCACTTGATGATGGTTGATATATTCTATATATGTCAGTTAATTCTAGGTTATTGATTGTGCTGTTGAGTTCTATAGTATCTTTATTCAGTTTTTGTCTAGAGGATCTGTCTAATGGCGAGAGTGGTGTGTTGAAGTCACCCATAATTATTGTGTTTTAGTCTATTTGACTCTTGAACTTGAGGAGAGTTTGTTTTATGAATGTTGCAGCTCTATTGTTCAGTGCATATAAATTGATAATTGTTATGTCTTGTTGATGGATGGTTCCTTTTAACAGTATATAGTGTCCTTCTTTATCCCTTTTGATTAACTTAGGTTTGAAGTTGATTTTATTCGATATGAGTATGGCCACTCCTGCTTGCTTCCGAGGGCCATGCGAGTGGTATGATTGTTCCCAGCCTTTTACCTTCAGCCTGTTTTCCTATCATAAGAGTCTCCTGAAGGCAGCATATTGTTGTATTTGTTTTTTTGATCCAGGTTTCTAGCCTATGTCTCTTGATTGGTGAGTTTAGGCCATTAACATTTAAGGTTACAATTGAAATATGATTTGTACTTCCAGTCATGTTTATTTATTTATTTATTTTTGTTTGGCTAGTATTTACTTTTTGGTTATTTTCCTCCCCCTTTACTGAGATACCTCCCGCCATTAGATTTGGGCACAATTTTTCAATTCCTCTTCTTGTAGTATTTTGCTCAAAATGCTTTGCAGTGCTGGTTTTCTGGCTGCAAATTCTTTTAGCTTTTGTTTATTGTGAAAGATTTTAATTTCATTGTCAAATCTGAAGCTTAATTTTGCTGGATACAGTATTCTTGGTTGGAATCCATTATTTTTCAGCGTTTGAAATACATTGTTCCAGGATCTTCTCGCTTTCAAAGTCTGCAATGAAAAATCAGTCGTTAACCTAATTGGTTTACCCCTGAATGTAATTTGCCTCCTTTCTCTCATACCTTTTAATATTCTCTCCTTCTTCTGTATGTTGGCTATTTTCATAATTATATGTCTTGGAGTTGGTCTATTATGGTTTTGAATGTTTGGGGTCCTGTAGGCTTCCAGCATTTGGCAATCCATTCCATCTTTAATCTCTGGGAAGTTTTCTAGAATTATTTAATTTAATATGTTGTCCATTCCTTTGGTTTGAATCTCTATGCCTTCTTCTATCCTGATAACTCTCAAATTTGTTTTTTTTTATGACATCCCATATCTCTTGAATAGATTGCTCATGGGATTTAAGCATCTTTTCTGTGTTGACTATATTCTTTTCAAGTTGATAAACTTTGTCTTCATTATCTGATGTTCTGACTTCTACTTGATCTAGTCTATTTGTAATATTCTCGTTTGAGTTTTTAATTTGGTTTGTGGTTTCCTGCATTTCTAGGATTACTGTTTGATTTTTTTTAAGATCTCTATCTCCTGGTAAAGCTCATTCTTTGCCATTTGAATTTGTTTGTTTAATTCATTTTCAAAATATACTTTTATTGCTTGGACTTGCTGCCTCATGTCTTCTCTAATATTCCTTCCCATCTGAGTTAGGTATGCCTTGATTTCTTTCCCTATCCCTGTTTCTGATGCTTCTAGGTCCTCCTGTAGAATTAAGTTGTCCTGCATTATTTGTACTCCTTTTTTCCCTTGTTTTTTCATAATGTTCACATTACTTTCCAGCTCTATTTGATTGCTGTGTTTCTGCTCTCTTCTATAGATTTGTTTTGGTTTTCTATATCTCTGTTGTCTCTCCTTTCTGTTGGTAGACTATGCCTGCTAAAGTAGAATCCACTGGGAAGGAATTCCGACGGCCGAGCACCAGTGACGTGACCTCTCTGCTATGGCTGGCCCCAGGCTCCTTGCCGGGGTGTCCGAATGGGGGGGTGGGACTGGACTGTCTCTGGTTGGTTTCAGCTCCCGATCTCTAGCCACCCAATCGCATGGTCGGTCGCCGGCAGGTGGGCGGTCCCAGCCGCCAAGTCGCGCGAGCAGGTGTGCTGTCGCCAGCAGGTGGGCGATCTCTAGCCGCCCCGTCACGCGCTTGGTTGCAGTCGTGCGGTCGGTCGCCGGCGGGCGTGTGGTCTCCAGCAGCCCAGTCGCAGGGGCAGCAGGTGGGCTGTCGCCAGCGGGAGGGTGATCTCTAGCCGCCCAGTCGCGTGGTCGGTTGCCGGCGAGCGGACGATCTCTAGCCACCCAGTTGCGCGGTCGGTCGCCGGCGGGCGGGTGTTCTCCAGCCGCCCAGTCATGCGGGCAGCGGGTGGACTCTCGTCAGCAGGCGTGCGGTCTCCAGCCGCCCAGTCGCTAGGGCCTGTCCTCTAGTCCCCTGGTTTCTCCTGCTAGTCCTGGTTTTCCCCTGCTAGACCAGATTTCCCCTGAGTGATGCCTCTTGGCAGTTCAAACTGTAATCTGGGCCTGAAGTTTGTTGGGTGTGTAGGGTGTCTATTGGAAACCCCGGCACTCTATTTTTTTGATTTTTTCTGCTTGCCCCTCCCCCAGCGCTGGCTAGACAGGTTTCGTTTTCGCTGCTAATGGGAGCGGGAGTTGAAGGTCAGGTGTCTCTAGTTTTCCCGGCATCTTTATGCAGGCTTGCTCTGATAATCCCACCCCCGGAAAGCCTAGGAAAGGTTTTATGTGAATTCCCCACTGTATGGGAGCTGAGCTGAGTAACACACACCTGTTTTATTGTTGCAATCTGTCGGAGAGTGGTGGTCGTTACTTCAGCTCTCCAAGATGGTGGCCACTGGTTTCCTTGGTGGAGTTTTCTTTGTGGGGGACAGAATTGTACTGCTTCCTTCCCCGTCTGAAATCCCGAACTCAGCCCGGGGCTTAGTGGGGGCTCAGCTGGCAGGATTCCACAGAATCTGCAGCAACATTTCTCCCTGCTTGCTGGTCGCTTCTCGGTGGTGCCCCGCCATCTGTAGCTGCGTAGCGGGCCATGCAGATAAGTCAGCCCAGATCTCCCTTAAATTGTTTTTCAATGTAAAAAGTAATGTAAAACTTTACGTATATTATTGATAAAATGTAAATAAATCTCCAATATGTTTTATAAGCATAAAATTACCATACAACCTTAGAATACCAGCTGGATATAATGCACTTTTAATGCTTCTACTTTAGAGACTTGTATAAATGGAAGATATGAGGACATTAATAGCATCAAAAATACATTGATGTTTTTATATTAACCAAGTTTAGCTTTTAAAGAAATTACAATACAATGCTCTAAAATAACAGTTCTTATTTAACCACTTGTTCAATTTTTATGGGTACTTTCTCTAGAAAAACTTAAACTTAATAAACACAAGGTTATGGGTAAAATTATGTTTTAAGAGTTTTTTTGTTTTTTAACACATGACTGATTGTAAAAACAAACTTATACAGAGCTTTGTAAATCAATCAGATATCTAACAAAAGTACTCATGAATAAGCAATCCCACATTAAATTTACTTTACTTATTTTATCAAAATATTAGACAAGTATATTGAATAGTGTTGTTTTTTTTTTTCTGAAATGAAAGTCCTAGAACCAAGGCATATTAGACATTTTATAGACATTAATATTTTATTAGTTTTTTTAACACCTAGAAAAACTTGTAAACTTAAATTTAAAGACATTTATTTTTATCTGTTTATTAAATTTAAATTGAACCATTTTAATCACATGAATTAAAGATATTTGGATCCATTTTATAAATTTTTTATGAGCACTCCTTATATATGTTAATTTGTATATCATAAATATGATATACGGACATTTGCACATATAGACATACAACACATAACACAAGTGTGCACACATAACACAATAGTAAAGGCCTTGTAGCCTTTTGCAGGTGAAATCTCCATTGACATTTTTTTAAAAAAAAAGAACTCCATGGTTGATTAAAAATAGAACTGATCAGAAAAACATAAACCTATGTCTGTAGGATCAAAATAATGAGCTCAAAAACAAAACAAAACAACAACAAAAAAAAAAAAAAAAAACAAAAAACAGAATCTAAGAAAAGGCAACTGTCCTAGAAAAAATGACCGGCCAGTAATTAGTAAATACATACATAAAATTTACTTTTTTTTTTTTTAGCCCTCAGATCAGTCTTTGACTGAGATTGCAGTCTTCTTTCATTTGCATTTTAACGTAAGTTCTAACTGAGGTCTGGAAGGAGCAGGGAAAACTGTTATTCTGAGCAGACACCTCATGTATAATGCATTTTAACCTTAAGTCATAATTTTTAGGTTTGAATGTTGAAAATTATGATACAAGTTTAAGACACAATTCAAAAAAAATATATCTTTACATGTTGTTTTGTCAACAGATACCATACTATGATTTACTATTCTTGTCCAAATTAATGCACTGGTACACACAGTGAAATCTTCCCAGGCTACCCAATTCAAAAATTGGTGAAAAAACTGAATGATTGGGAGTTGCTTGCTAACTTGGAAGTAGAGTTCTTTAGTTTTCCATCGTATGTATTTAATTTCTCTGGCATGAATTATCTGAAATCATAAACTACACAACTACCTAAACCCAACTTTAACTGCAAGATTGTGCAATGTTTCAAAAACCCATTCAGATAAGTAGACAGAGGTAGCATGATCCTTACAGTGCAGGAAAGGAAGGTGGGAGTTCCCCAAAGCAAAAAAGGGCTTCTGCAGCTGCTGGGAGTCCCTCATTTCCTTCTTTTACTTACAGGATTAGCTCCTCTTTTGTAGGTGGTGGATCCTATGTTTTTAATTTAGAAGTGCCATAAATGGGGGCCTTTTCATCTGAGGAATCACTTTCACTCACTGAAATTATTGATTCCCAGTCCTGAACCTCCATCCAAGTTCCCCGCGTCTGCTGTAAAAAAATCATGCACTTTTACATCTGGAGAAAAATGTGCATCTTTTACCAACTTCCACAAAGAAAAAGTAGCTACTGGTAAACTGTCTGGACCCTCTTCCCTTAAATATTTTTGCAATTCTTCTTTTACATGTTCCCTATCAGGAACAATTAAATTCACTGAGTTCAAAAACCAAGGAGATGCAGTTTCAATAGTAAGCATAAAAGCAGAAGCTGTTTATCTATTAATTACGATTTCTTGCTCCTTAAGCAAAGTCATAATTGTGTGTTGCATTTGACTTCTTGAGATTTCTGATCCCCTGGTACCTCTCCCCTTCACTTACCTTTGCCAGTAAGGGGACTCTCTGCTGGCCACCCAGGGATGCCACCTGGCAAAACATTCTTTTCTCTTATCTTCTTAAGACATCAACAAGGACACAATTCAAAGAGATCATACTTTCTCACAGAACTCCTTGTTTTGATAAGCACAGCAAAAATTAACTGTTTGTGTGCATGAGCTCACACCAGATGAGAGCACTCCAGATGCCCCTGCAAGGGACTAAAGGATCTGACCATATTGACCAGAGCGAAACACATAAGGGAGACAAGGCAGTTTTGTGTACCAGCCTTTCACCACCATTGCGCTCATAAGCTGGAAAAGTCATACTTCCTCCTACATGGAGAAACCTGGGACCATGATTGATCTGACGAAGTTCATTATCCAGATGTAGGATGGGGCCTCAACCAAGAAGAAGGGCTAAAAATAAAGACATATTAAGAAGCCCTCATAGTAAGTCTAAGAGGAAAAAAAATAAGAAAGAAACTGTGCCCAAGAGTTAGAAGGAATTAGAGCCAGCCCTAACCCCTAGCCTAAGCCAGAGCCCATATGCAGACAACAGAGCCAAAAAAAGCCTCCCACTGGTCCACAATCTCCCCTCTTGCAGCTTGATAGCCCTGAACATTTCTCTGGACCCCACATGTGGCTAAGGGCACTCTGCCTTATTAAACTGGTAGTAATGATCAAAAGAGTTGTGCCCAACTGACTCAGAGCTGAGTGTCTGGGCCACTGCCACTGCTGCCCCTCTCCCTACTCAGAGGTACCTGGGAGAGGAGGAGCACCATGCAAGCATAGCAGCCACAATGCAAGATTTTTAGGGAAGAGATACTGAGGCTCAAGCATCAGGTGACCAATGCAGCCTTTGTGGAACTGGCTCAGAGTAACATTTGCCAAAAATTACAAACTGGCTTTACTTAGAAGTTTGCCAGAGAGCTGTTGAAGGTGGCTACCACAATTTTCCTCAATGGAGACCAAGAGGTCAAAGACAGGCAGACCAAAAAGATAAAGAGGAGGATGGATCTCTTTACAGCTTCCCTCACCACAAACCATATGTCACTCAAAGGGGGGGGGGTTCACTAGACAAAGCCAATGGTCAAAATGTTTATATGGGGAAAAAAGCATGGCCAGACTAAAGGGGAAGGCTCCAGTGGCCCAGGGGGCAAGCACCAACTTCCATGCTCAAATGTAAGCCTTAACCAGAGAAGTAATGAATGCTTTCTCACAGCCTTTGGTGCTAAACTCTCCTTTCGTTTTCTTCCCACTTGCTTGGAAATTGATGATTGACGAATATGGAAGAATTCCGATAAACACACTCAACTGTATATGATGCACAGGACGCAGCACATCAAGAGGGCTCAACTGCTGCAAGCCCAAAAAATGAATCAGAAATAAATTCATGTTAAATCCAGTTAGTGGGCCATAGGGTGCACACTCCAAAAAGACATGCCACACTGGCTACAAGCCACACACTGTGACCACCAACAGGAAGGGACACAGAGGTCCATGCACCAAGGCAAAGCGAACAAAACACAAGTGGGGCAGCTACTATATACAATTAGAGCAGGCTCCCACCTGTCAAGAAAAGAAAGCCACTCAAAGAGCAACACCTGGGTGAGCACATTATGGCTGCCACACCAGGACCTGCAGGGAGCCTGCCGTCCAAACTTGGCAGACAGCCGATGGTGAGATTGACATAGGTACCTTTTATACAAATGATATCACAGGTCATCAATCTTTGCTAAGATTTACATTAGATTTGAGAGTTGGATAATCTCAATAGCCAAGATCCTACACCGGGAGATAACAACAACAAAAAAATTCCTGCATCTTAAAGCGCCAGAGGATCTATGTACGCACCCCTTCCCTAAATGACAATTTCCCCCAGGGGCTTGAGGACACTATCCTTGGAACAGTACTGGACTCTGACATAAAAGACCATATCTATCAAGAAAAAGGTAAAATACTTTGATTACCCTCTGACTAAGCAACAGAACAGACAATAGCCCCTGGCACTCAAAAGAAACAGGAAATCTGCTCATTTCTATTCCTTTCAATCTTCCATTAGACTAGAGAATTCATGGGGGCTATCAGATTCAGTCATATATGGATCCCCAAATTTCAGTAATAGCAAACCCCTCTGTGAAGCCACAAAGGGAGGAGAATGGGATCCATTAATATGAGGGCCACCTAAGCAAAAGTCTTTTGAAAACATTAAACAAGCACTCCCAGTGCATCTGGACTAGGGCTCCCTGACCTCACAAAGCTTTACTTTCTGTAAATCCAGGAACAGTGTGAAATGGCTGTAGTAGTTTTGACATGGACATCTGTCCAAAGAGCTGGGCTCTGTAGCCCAAGATTGGGCCACCTTGTTTACAAGCTGTTGAAGTCACAGTTCTTCTGGTGTTGGAAGCTGATAAACTGTCTATTGGACAAAAATTGATTTTCAGGGTTCCTCATTCAGTGTTGACATTGGTAGAGTACAAAGGACAATATTGGTTGACTAATGGTAAATACCAGGGCATGTTATGTGAAAACCCATGTATTCATTTGGAAATCATCCAGACTCTGAACCCAGAAGACTTGCTGACCATTGGACCTGGGCAACCTGATCACAACTGTATTGAATTCATGGATTAAATGTTGTCAAGCAGACCACAACTGGAAGACCATTCCTCAGGGACCCTGATGTGCAGTGCTTCACAGATGGAAGCAGTTTTATAAAAGATGGGGTGTGTTTTGCCATATATGCCGTGGTCACTCTGGATTCCACTGTTGAGGCAGAACCTCTGCCACAGGGAACCTCATCACAAAAAGCAAAACTTATTGCTTTGATTCAAGCACCTCAGTTGACAGCAGGAGTCTGTGTGAATATTTACATAGACTCAAAATATGCGTTTTTACCCTTCATGGTCATAGGGCTTTATGTAAGGAAAAGGGGCTCATTAACTCAGGACAAAAAAGGCATGGTGTATGGGCAAGAAATTCTTAAACTTTTGGATGCACTGTGGGCTCCCAGGAAAGTTGTGATTATATATTGACAAGGTCATCGAAAGGGTAACACTGTGGTTTCTCAGGGCAACCAGAGAGCTGACAGAGAGACCAGGTTAGCTGTCTGCAAGAAATGAGAAGAAAATCCAGTCCCAGGTTTAAAGGCTGCCCTTCTTCCTGGCCGACTATTTAACAGAATGGCAGCCAATATACTCACAACATGAACGTAAATGATTTAAGATTCAAAAAGAAGATTTTCTCCTAGGTGAATGATGGAGATATTGTGATGGCTGGCATAGACATCCCGGAGATTTTAGCCCCAGCCTTTATCAAATAGTTCCACAGAAGAACACATTGGATGTACTGTACTTGAATCAGTTCTGAGTGAACTATTCTATTTCCCATGGCTCACAAACTTCAACTGAATATTCTGAAAACAATGTGAGATTTGTTATCACAACAATCCTTGTCAGGAGCCAGAGCTCCCACCAGGAATCCAAACTATAGGAGGAGCACTTTTGAATAGCTGGAAGAAGATTTCACTGAACTACCACACTCACAGGGCTATAAGTAACTTTTTTTTTGTGGGTTTCTACTCTGACTGGGTGGACAGCTTTTCCTCCCACTCTGAAAAGGCTAGGGAGATAATGAGGATGCTTCTCTGGGAAATGATTCCAGATTTTTTTTTTATCCCAATCACTATTGGCTGAGACAATGGGCCAGCTTTTGGGCAGAAGTGATATAATTACTGACCAAGAGTTTAAATATCAGATGGAAGTTACATACTACCTATACGCTACAGAGTTCTGGTAATGTTCAAAGGATGAACAGGACTTTAAGTGTCAATTGGTTCAGCAGTGTCAGGAGACTCATTTACATAGTGATGAACTTCTCCTTACTACATGGTTGAGGATTAGATCCACTCCCACTAGGAGGACTGGATTCTCTCCTTATAAGATAGTGTATGTGAGGCCCCCCTCTTATTAGGGGACCATAGGGCTACTTAAGAGAGATAGGAGAATTCCCACTGATATGACAGCTTCAGGTCTTAGGGAAAACTTTACATGTTTTCAACCAATGGGTTAGAGAAAGTTTGTCACTAAGTTTGACCACTTGTGCACACCCTTTCAAGCCTGGAGATTGATTATGGGTCAAAGAATAGAATCTTCAAACACTGAAACTTCTTTGGAAGGGCCCTTTGCCTCTTATTTTATCCACCCTAACTGCAGGCAAGTTTGCAGGAATAGGTCCCTTGATTGACTACACTAGAATCAAGTCTTCAGCTGTGGATTGGGGCAGGCATTTCAAATGCTGCTACACCCTTGAAGCTGACTTTCTAGAAAAAAAGGAGCACCAGAGAAACTTGAGGGTCAGAAGGACAACAGCCGGGCTCTAGTCACTCCAGAAGCTGACTGGTGTATGCACAGCCAAAGCTTGAGGAGACTATGGCCCTCCTTCAGCCACATGGGAGACACTGGCTGATCAATGCACCATGAAAGACAAACTTCCCACCAGGAAAATTGAATGCTTTCAACTCCTAAGATAGTTCTTATACTCTTATACTATAATGCACTGCCACCCCTTGCATATATATATATATATATATATATATATATATATATATATATATATATATATATATTTCTCTGGTTTTTGCTATTGGTTTAATAATAGTAACACCTACTGATTGAACACTGGGTAAAAAATCCATTATACTTTTTTATCTTGCTCATATAAATTTTTTAAGGATTTGTTTCATGTTATTAGTTTTGCTTTGTTAATTTATGCTGTTTAACCTATGCTAACCAAAACGTTAGTCTATTATTTAGTTTGGTTTCCTTTGATAACCTTAAGAGTTTCTGTTCTACTCCTATTCCAACCATAGAAATCATGTGAACCATATGTCAAGACAATCCATTGTAACCAAGATATTGTAAAACATATATTTAGGACCTGTCCTGCCAGAGGAATGCAATGGGTGGATGACTTTTGGAAAGAGAAAAGAGGTCCATTGGGAAGTAACTGGATTTAGGAGGTCACCAAACTTGGGGTGAAGATAAGTGTCCACCCCAGATGATCATTGCCACTTATGGTCCTGCTACCTGATCACAAAATGGCAGTTAGAAGTATAGACCTCCTATTTACATGTTAAACAGAATTATTCACTTACAAGCTGTACTAGAAATTATTATTAATCAGACTGCTACAGCCTTAGACATCCTAGCCACAAAATAGACCCAAAGCAAGTGTTTCACTATCAAAACTGCTTGGCATTAGATTACCTACTGACTGAGGAAAGAAAAATATGTGGACAGTACAACAGCTCATATTGTTGCATCCAAATATATGACAATAAACAAACAGTTAATAATATAGCCAACAACACAAGAGAACTTGCACATGTGCTAGTGCATACCTAAAAGGGCATTCAACTTTGGGTCCCAAACACGATTTTGGGAGATGGTTGTAAACCCTTGGTAGATATAAAAGCTTAACTACTGTAGTGAGTATTCAGCTATTAAGCTCTTTATTGCTCCCTGTGCATTAAAACTTGTGGGTCCACTATGGAAGCTACTTTTGAAAAGATGACAACAACTAAGGTTTTGACATTATATAAGGCCTTAAGCCAATATAATGATAATGATGCTCTTAAATTTAAAGTAATAATTTATGTGGAGCATCATAAAAGGGAGGAATGTATGTGACACCCCCTTTTCTCCACATAAAAGTCTTACTTGAGATTCTAAAGAAAACTGCACCATGGCTGATTTTCAGACTGTCAGCAAAAGAGCCTCTGCAAAAGAGTACAATGTAGATAAACTTCTTATTTTCCTTTAGCCTTGTTTTACTCTGCCAGCACTCCACGTGGTGGGCACCCCTTTACAAGTTTTTCACAAACATATGCTTTATAATCATTTGTAGAAATGTGCAAACAAGCTTCTGCCCTTGAGCTGGGCTTCGCAGAGAAGTCTATATGTTTAAAATATGTTACCAACTGGGCTGCATGGTAACAACTGGCAGAGAGAGGAAAAATGGGAAAAAGAAGCTCTCCCTACTCAGGTGTTGTCCTTGAAGAGTTAACTTGCCCAAAACAGTGAAAGAAATAGCTGCTTTTATGTGAACTTCTGCAGATTGTGAATTTCTCAGCCCCTCCCCTTACATGCTGGCTATAAAAATTCTGAAACTGCCTGAAATCTGGGTTCAGAGGATTTATTGATTACAGCAAAAGTTATGCCCTCTGAGCCTAGCTGAAGCCAAATAAAACTGTTTTCTATTGTTTGGTGCCTTGCCCCATTTGACCCTACAACATTACTGTGCTATCCTGGCATTCCCCAACTCTACCCTCCCACTGCTTCTCGCTAGGCTGGGCTCCAGGAATGGGGCCTGGCTCCCCACTGACCCCCCTCAATTGCAGACAAAAGGTATCCCCTCACAGTGCCCTCTTTGGTACTCCCTTGATCCACGACACTCTATGGGGCTGTTTCCCTGCTCCCCTTGGCTTCACTGTAATACAGTACCCTTGTACAGAGCAGCCATTCCCAGCCAGCAAACCCTGCTCTCCCCTGGCCTGGGCCTTCACCTAGGTCCATTGCATGGGCTCCTTGCTGGAATCCTGGCCCCCATCCCACTCACACCCGAGCTGCGTCCATTCAGGTTGTGCCCTCTTTCGGCCCTCTGTTCCTCAAATGGGTCCTGGCAGCCTAACCACCCCAAACTCTGCAATTCAGGTATCCTACAAGAGTACACTCTTTGGCCCCTCCTTTGGTCCAGGCCCCTCTTTGAGGATCTACTCATCTGGGGCAGAGGAGTGGAATTGGTTGGCCTCTGCACACTTAATGATCCATATGGAAAACACAGCCTTGCCAGTCGCCTCAGTCCCCTTTACTGCCTGAACCTTGAGACCTGACAGTTAACATGGGACTTGCTCCAACCCAGCCATGAGCGATCCCCTCTCTTCTCTTCCTAGGCCCTCCTCTAGGTCACTTTCCTGAGCTTCTTACTGGGGTCCTGCCTCCCACACATACCACACCCATCCTGCAGCCCTTCAGGCTGTGCCCTCCTTTGGCCCTCATGTCCTTTCTGTCTCTGCATGCCCACTTTTCTGATTCCTTTCCCAGTATGCTCACCTTGATCAGAGAATGTGACCTTTGGGAAAACGTAGCCATTCCACTTGCCTGGGTGCTTTCACCTCCCTCACTATGGGAATACTTCTGAACCCTGACACCAAGCAGTGGACCTGGTCCTTGAGCCCTTCTCTTCCTGTGCCAGGTACTCCGATTTCTCCCCTCCTGCCCTCCCTATCCATGTTTCTTTTCATTCACCCAGGCCCAGGTACGAGCAGTTCACTCTTCATTATGGGGCCCAGCTTCTTTTTTGAGCCCCTGGCCGCCAGAGGATTTCACCTTTTGGAAAACATAGCCCTGACTCTTGCCTGGGCCCTTTAGCCTACATGAGCCCGGGCCCTACTTCTGATCCCTGACAGCTGCTGTGAACCTGGACCTTGGACCCTCCTCCCCCTGTGCCAGCCACTCTCATTTATCCCCTCCTACCCTCCCTATCCATGTTTCTTATCATTCACACAGGCCAAGGTGCTAGCACTTGGCTCTAAATTACTGGGCCTGGCTTCTTGCTTGAGCCCCTGACCAGCCTTCTAAAGGACCCAGTTTCAATCCCTTGGATTTAAGCCCCATTTGCCAGCCCCCTCCTCTGCCTCCCCTCTCTTCCCCTCATGCTGTGGTATCCAGGCACTGTCCAGACCCACAGCTCCCCCAATTCACTCTAGCCTAGGCTCCTCAAATGGGTCCTGCAGTCCATCAACCCTCCTCCCCAACCTGCACATGGCAGGTATCCCCTCATAAGTACCCTCTTGCCCCTCATAGGTCCAGTTCATTTTCTACTCACCTGGGTCAGAGGAGCGGAATTGGCTGGTCTCTGCACCCTGTATGCTCTTTATTGGAAACACAGCCTGGCCAGTCACCTGAGTCTCCTTCACCACAGATACCCTGAGGCCTGTTAGTTAACATGGAACTTGCTCCAACTCAGCCCTGAGATATCTCCTCCCTTCCCTCCCCTGCCTTCTAGCCTTGCATGCTATCCCTATTCCAACCCAGCCCTCCCTAACCCTGACCATTTTGGCTCCAGTCTCCAGGCCTGGGAGATCGCCTGAGTCCCTAACAGCATTCCTCATGTCCCTTGGCATAGCATAGTGTCTCATTTTTTGTGACTGACCTGGGGGCCCCTTAGTTGGGCCCCACAGCAGGTTCCCCTAGGTGCCCCTTGTGCTTCCCACTGTCTCCTGATTCTCACAGAGCCACTACCTCCCTTCCCCTGGCAATTTTTCCTGGTGCTTGCAAGTATCCTGCTCCTTGGGTCTCTCCTCACAATCAGTTGGGTGGGTCCCTTGCCTGTGGGCCTGTCTTGGGTCATGGCTATTGCCCTACAGTGCACCCACCATGACCCCATGCCATGTCCTTTCATCCCACTTCTCCTGGCCCCCTTCCCTTGTCTGGCTCCCTTTCCTGGTCCCTGGCCCTGGATTCAAATATAAGCCAGGGTGTCTTTTGGGAAATAGAGCTCTGCCCTTTGCCTGGGCCCTTTGCCCTCCCTGGGTACTTGGATCTCCAAGAGGAAGCTTGAGACCTGGAGGTGTCCCTGGGCCTGAAGCCTAACTGTACCCTACTGGATCCTCTGCCTTCTCTCCAAAATCTTGTCTAGTGTCCTGAGCCTCTGCCCAAGCCCTGGCCCTTGGCTCCCTGTTCAAAGGCCTAGCTCCTGGCTTGAACCTCTATGGACCTTTTTGCTCACTGCTATTCTGGGCATTGTCTGAGGGCCACTCGCTGGGGCTGCTTCCCTGCTCCCCTTGGCATCCCTGTACCTCAGTGCACTAGTGCAGCCCTGCCTTCCCGGCCCGCCATTCCCTGCTCTTCCCTTGCCTGGGCCCTCCTCTAGGTCCCTTCCTGGGCTCCTTGCTGGGGTCCTGACCCCCATGCCACCCACACCTATTATGCAGTCCTTCAGGCTGTGCATTCCTTCGGCCCTCTTGTCCTTTCTGTCTCTGCCATGCCTGCTTTCCTGATCCACTCCCAGGATGCTTATGGGGCCAGGTGACTTGGCCTGGCCTTTTGGCCCTGGGGGCTCCCTTTGGGAAAGAGTAGCCCTGCTTCTTGCCTGGGCACTTTTGCCTCCCTCAAACCGGGATCTATTCCTGAGCCCTGACTCCCAGCACTGGACCTGGGCATGAGTCTTCCTCCCCCTGTGTCAGCTGCTTCCCTTTATCCCCTTCTGCCCCTCCCTATCCATGTTTCTTTTCATTCACCCAGGCCTAGGTGCTAGCACTGTCTCTCCATTACTAGGCCTGGATTCTTGCTTGAGGCACTGTCACTGTCCCTTTGTTTCAGGCCCCTTTTTCCAGCACCCTCCTATGCCTCCCCTTTGTTCCCCTCATGTGGTGTTATCCTGGCACATCCCAGAACCTCTGTTACCCCTGCTTTGATCTAGCTTAGGATCCTCAAATGGGTACTGCAGCACACCAATGCCCACAAACTCCACCCACCAAGTATCCCTTCACAGTACCCTTTTGGCCCCTCATTGGTCCAGATCTCTCTCTCTCTCTGAGGATCCTACTCACTTGGGGCAGAGGAGTGGATTTGGCTAGTCTATGCAACCTGAATGCTCATTATAGGAAACAGCCCTGCTAGTCAGCTGAGTCCCCTTCACTACTTGTACTTTGATGCCTGACAGTTAACATGGAACTTCTTCCAACCCAGCCCTGAGCACTCTCCTCCCTTCCCTCCCTTGTCTTCTGGCCTTGCATGCTGCCCCTACCCCAAACCAACCCTCCCTAACCCTGACACTTTGTGCTCCAGTCTCTGGGCCTTGGCGCTCACCTAGGCCCCTGACCGTGCTCCTCATGTCCCTTTACATAGCATGGAGTCTCCTCCTGTTGGGTCTGAACTGGAACACCCTAACTTGGGCTCCACAGTGGGCTCACCTAGGTGCCCCTTGGGCTTCCCTCTTCCTCCTGGTCCACAAGCAGCCGCTTCCTCCCTTCCCATTGCACTTGGTCTGGTGCTTGCAGGTCTCCTGCTCCTTGGGTCCCTCATCACAGTCTGTAGTGTGGGTCTGTTGCCTGAGAGCCTGTCTTGTGTCATGTCTCTCACTACAGTGCACCCACAACGACTCCCCGCCATGACCTTTCATATCCCTTCTCCTGGCACCCTTCCCTTTTCTGGCCTCCCTTGGCAGGTCCCTGGCCCTGAATTCATATATGAGCCATGGCCCTTATGCAAAACAAAGCTCTGCCCCTCAACTGGGCACCTTACTCTCCCTGGGTGCTTGGCCCTCCACCAGGAACCCTGATACATAGAGGTGGCCCTTGGCCTGGAGCCTGACTGCCCCCTGTTGGATCCCTGCCTTCCTTCCCAAATGTAATCCACTGAGCCCACTGCCCAAGCCCTGGCCCTTGTCTCTCTTTACCTTGGCCTAGATGCTCGCTTGAGCCTCTTGTGGCCCTTCTTGCTCACTGCTTTTCTGGGAATTGTCTGAGGGCCCCTCTCTGGGGCTGCTTGCCTGCTCCCCTTGGCATTCCTGGACTGCAGTACCCTACTGCAGCACTGCCTTCCTGGCCTGGCATTCGCTGATCTCCCCTGGCCTGGGCCCTCCTTTAGGTCCCTCAGTGGCTCCTTGCTGAGGTCCTGGCCCCCACCCCACCCACACATGTCCTGCAGCCCTTCAGGCTGTACCCTCCTTTGGCCCTCCTGTCATTTCTGTCTCTGCCATGCCCGCTTTCCAGATCCCCTTCCCAGAATGCTCACCCAGAAGAGGCAAACTGACCTGGCCTCTTGGCCCTGGGGGCTCCCTTTGGGAAAATATATCCCTGGCCCTTGCTTGGGTACTTTGGCCTCCCTCAGCAGGGGCACATTTCTTGATCTCTTACACCCTTCAGTGGACCCATTTGAGCCCGTCTCCCCCTATGCCACCCACTCCACTTTTTCCCCTTTCACTACTCCCCCTCCATGTTACTTTTCATTCACCCAGGCCCAGGTGCTAACACTTGGCTCTCCATTACTGGGCCTGGCTCCTTGCTTTAGATCCTTGCTACCTTTCTGTGGACCCTTTTCCTGTCCCTTGGTTTCAGGCCACTGTTACTAGACCTGACATGTGCCTCCCCTTGGATACCATCATTTTGTTGTATCCTGGCACTCCCCTGGCACTGTGTACCCCCTGCTTCTCCATAGCCTATGCTGCTTGAATGGGTCCTGGAACCCCGACCTCCCCCCACCATATTTTACTCCAGGAATCTTCTCACAGTACCCTCTTTGACCCCTACTTTCATCCAGGTCCCTCTCTGGGGATATACTCACCTGAGTCCGAGGAGTGGAATTGGCTCACCTCTGCAACCTGAATGCTCCCTATGGAAAAATCAGCCCTAGCTGAGTGCCCTTCACTGCCTGAAACTTGTGGCCTGGCAGTTAACATGGGACTTGCTCCAACTCAGCCTTGAGCGATCCCCTCCCTTCTCTCCCCTGCCCCCTGGCCTTGCATGATGCCCCTACCTCAACTCAGCCTTCCCTAACCCAGGACCTTAGCACTCCTCTCTCCATCTTGTGTGCTCCCTTGAGCTCCTGACACTTTCCTCATGTCCCTTCTCATAGTGTGGATTCTCTTCATGTTGGGTCTGACCTGGGGACCCCTTGCTTGGGCCCGCCAGAGGGCTCCCCTAGGTGCCCCTTGAGTTTACCTCTGTCTCATGGTCCTTGTGAAGCTCATCCTCCCCAACCCCTTGTGAATTCCCCTTGTGCTCATGAGTCTTGTGCTCCTTGGGTCCCTCAACCTAGTTTGGTCAGGTGGATACCTTGTCTCATCACCTGGCTATGGTCCTGACTCTCTTCCCACCCTGCACCTACCATGAGCGCTTGCCGTGCCCTACCATAGCAATTCTTCTAGCCCTCGTCCATTGCCAGGCCCCTTTTGCCAGGTCTCTCTCCATGAATTCTCATCTGGGTCAGCGTGCCTTATGAAAACAGAGCCCTTCCCCTTGCCTGGGCAACTTACTCTCTCTGGGTGCTTGGTCCTCCACCAGGAATCCTGACACCTGGTACTGGCCATGGGCCTGGAGGCTGGTTGCACCCTGCTGGATCCTCTGCCTTCCCTGCCAAGTATTGTCCACTGTCCTAAACCCCCTTGCAAAGCCCTGGCCCTTGGCACTCTATTTTCTTGCCTGGCTCCTCGCTTGAGCCTCTGGTGGCCCTTCTTGTTCCTTTCACTTCTGGGCTTGGTCTGAGGCCCCCTCACTGGAAATGCTTCTCTCCTCCCCTTGGCTTCCCTGTATGCAGTATCCTACTGCAGTCATGCCTTACTGGCCATGCCCTTCCCTGCTCTCCAATGGCCTGGGCCCTCCTCTGGGTCTCTTGTCTTAGCTCCTCCCTGGGGTTCTGGCCTCTGCCCCACTCAGACCTGTCTTGCGGCCCTTGAGACTGTGTCTTCCTTTGGCGCTATTATCATTTCTGTCTCGCCCAGGCCCACTTTCCTGATCCCCTTCCCAGGATGCTCATCAGGCCAGGTACTTGACCTGGCCTAATGGCCCTGTGGGTTCCCTTTGGGAAAATGTAGCCCTACCCCTTGTTTGGCTTCCTTCAACCCATACCCTGCTACCCAATCCTGACACCCTGCAGTGGACCTGGGCATGCAGCCTTCCTCCCACTGTGCTACCTGCTCAGATTTCTCCCCTTTTTCCCCTCCCCATCCATATCCGTTTTCATTCACCCTGCCCAGGTGCCAGCACTTGGCTCTCTATTAATGGGCAAAGCTCCTTGCTTGAGCCCCCAGCAGCACTTCTTGAGGACCTTTGCCCTTACCTTGGTTTCAAGCCTCTTTTTATAGACCCCATCCTGTGCCTCCCCGCTGTTCCACTGATGCTATCGTGTCCTGGCACAGCCGGGACCCTTCACTTTCCTAGCTTTTCCCTAGCTTGGGCTCCTTAAAAATGTCCTTGCTGCCAACTGACCACCCCCACAACCTTCATACGACAGGTATCCCCTCACAGTGCCATCTTTTTACCCTCCTTTGGTCTAGGTCCCTCATTGAGGATCTACTCACCTGGGCAGTGGAGCCAAATTGTCTGGCCACTGTGCCCTTAAGACTCCCTATCAGAAATACAGCCCTACCTCTTGCCTGAGTCCCATTTGCTGCCTGAACACTGAGAACTGGCAGTTAACATGTGACTGCTTCAACCCAGCCCTGAGAAATCTATTCCCTTCCCTCCCCTGTCCTCTGACCTTTCATGCTGCCCCTACACCAACCCAGCCCTCCCTAATTATGACCTTTTGAGCCTGAGAGCCAAGGCCTGGTGCTCACATGAGCCCCTGACAGTGTTCCTCATGTCACTTGGCATAGCATGGAGTCTCACCCTTTTGGGTCTGAAATGGGAACCCCTTGCATGGGACTGCCAGCATGCTCCCTTAGGTGCCCATTGCTCTTTTCTCTGTCTCCTAGTCCTTGTGCAGCCCTTCTTCCCCTTCCCTTTGTGCTTTCTCTTCATGCTTGCACATCTCCTGCTCCTTGGGTCACTCATCCCTTGTTGGTCAGGTGGGTCTTTTGCCCGGTCACCTGGCTTGTGTCCTGGATATTGCCTCTCCATGCACCGAACGAGAACCCCCTCTGTGACCTCCCATTGCCCTTCTCCTGGCTGCCTTCACTTGCCAGTCCTTCTTTGTCAGACCCCTGTCCCTGGATTCTCATCTGGTTCAGGACACCTTATGGGAAAAGCAGTCCTGCCCCTTGCCTGGGCCCCTTATTGTCACTGGGCCTTTGGTACAGCACCCAGAACCATGACACCTGGCAGTTGCCCTGGGCCAGGAGCCTGCCTGCCCCCTGCCAGGGCAGCTGCCATCCCTCCAAAATCTTGTCCACTGTCCTGAACCCCCTGCCCAAGCCCTGACACTTATATCTCCATTCCCTGACCTGCCTCCTTGCATGAGCCTCTGGGGGCCCATCTTGCTCCCTGCGTTCCTGGGCTTGGACTTTGGCTCTCGCTGGGGCCAATACACTACCCCCTTGTCTTTCCTTAACCTCAGAACCCTACTGTCACCCGCCTGCCCAGCCTCACCTTTCCTGACCTTTCCTGGCCTAAGCCCTCCTGTTGGTCTCTAGCCTGGATTTCTTTCTGGAGTTCTGGCCCACACTCCATCAACAACCTTCCTCTGGCCTTTCAGGCCGTACTTTCCTTCATCTCTCCTGTTGTCCCTGTCCCTCCCAAGCCCCTTTTCAAGATCCCTTTCCAAGGATGCTCACCAGGTCCAATGGAATGTAACTGGGCTTTTGGCACTGTGGGCTCCCTTTGGGAAAACGTAGCTATGCCCCTTGCCTGGGAATTTGGACTTTCTGCCCAGGCCCTGCTCCTAGAACCTGACACCCAGCAGTGAACCTGGGCCTTGAGCCCTCCTCTCCCTGTGCCACCCACTAGCCATGTTCCCTTTTCTCCCCCACCCAGACCTGTCTGTTTTCTTTTTTTTATTAGTTGTTCAAAACTTTACAAATCTCTTGACATATCATATTTCATACATTTGATTCAAGTGGGTTATGTACTCCCATTTTTGACCCCATATACAGATTGCAGAATTACATTGGTTACACATCCACATTTTTACATACTGCCTTACTAGTGTCTGTTGGATTCTGCTGCCTTTCCTATCCTCTACTATCCCCCCTCCTCTCTTATCCCCTCCCATCTTCTCTCTCTAATCCATCTACTGTAATTCATTTCTCTCCCTTGTTTTTTTTCTCTTTCCCCTCACTTCCTCTTATATGTAATTTTGTATAACAATGAGGGTCTCCTTCCATTTCCATGCAATTTTCCTTCTCTCTCCCGTTCCCTCCCACCTCCCATCCCTGTTTAATGTTAATCTTCTTCTCATACTCTTCCTCCTGCTCTGTTCTTAGTTGCTCTCCTTATATCAAAGAATATATATGACATTTTATTTTTAGGGATTGGCTAGCTGCACTTAGCATAATCTGCTCTAATGCTATCCATTTCCCTGCAAATGCCATGATTTTGTCATTTTATTAATTCTGAGTAATACTCCATTGTGTATAGATGCCACATATTTTTATCCACTCATCTATTTAAAGGCCTCTTGGTTGGTTCCACAGTCTAGCTATTGTGAATTGTGCTGCTATGAACATCGATGTAGAAGTATCCATATAGTATGCTGTTTTAAGGTCTTTAAGGAATAGTCTGAGAAGGGGAATAGCTGGGCCAAATGGTGGTTCTGTTACCATCTTACCAAGGAATCTCCAAATTGCTTTCCATATCGGCAGCAACAATTTGCAGTCCCACCAGCAATGTACAAGTGTACCCTTTTCCCCACATCCTTGCCTGCACTTGTTGTTGTTTGATTTCATAATGGCTGCCAATCTTACTGAAGTGAGATGGTATCTTAGGGTGGTTTTGATTTGCATTTCTCTGACTGCTGGAGATGGTGAGCATTTTTTCATGTAATTGTTCATAATTGTATGTCCTCCTCTGAGAAGTGTCTGTTCAGGTCCTAGGCTCATTTGTTGATTGGTTTATTTGTTTTCTTATTTTTTGAGTTCTTTGTATACTCTGGATAATAGGGCTCTATCTGAAGTGTGAGGAGTAAAGATTTGTTCCCAGGATGTAGGCTCCCTATATACCTCTCTTATTGTTTCTCTTTGCTGATTAAAAATCTTTTTAGTTTGAGTAAGTCCCATTTGTTGATTCTTGTTTTTAACTCTTGTGCTACAGGTGTCCTATTCAGGAATTTGGAGCCCGACCCATGATATGTAGTTTGGAGCCAACTTTTTCTTCTATCAGATGCAGAGTCTCTCTTTTGATATCAAGCTCCTCGATCCATTTTGAGTTAAATTTTGTGCATGTCGAGAGAAAGGGATTCAGATTCATTTTGTTGCATATGGATTTCCAGTTTTCCCAGTACCATTTGTTGAAGATGCTATTCTTTCTTCATTGCATGCTTTTAGCCCCTTTGTCAAATATAAGATAGTTGTAATTTTGTGGATTGGTCTATGTGTCCTCTATTCTGTACCATTGGTCCACCCATCTGGTGTCGGTACCAGTACTATGCTATTTTTGTTATTATTGCTCTGTAGTATAATTTGAAGTCTGGTATTGCTATACCGCCTGATTCACTATTCCTGCTTAGAATTGCTTTTGCTATTCTGGGTCTTTTATTTTTCCATAGAATTTCATGATTGCTTTATCTATTTCTACAAGAAATGCCGTTGAGATTTTGATTGGCATTGCATTAAACCTATAGGGAACTTTTGGTAATATCACCATTTTGATGATGTTAGTTCTGCCTATCCATGAATAGAGTATATTTTTCCATCTTCTAAGATCTTCTTCTATTTCTCTCTTTAGTGTTCTGTAGCTTTCATTGTATAAATCTTTCACCTCTTTTGTTATGTTGATTTCCAAGTATTTTTTTGAGGATATTGTGAATGAGGTGGTTGTCCTCATTTCCATTTCAGAAGATTAGTTGCTGATATAGAGGAATGTCTTTGATTTATGTGTATTGATTTTATATCCTGCCACTTTTCTGAATTCATTTTTTAGCTCTAGTAGTATCTTTGTAGACCCTTTGTGTCTGCTAGATATAGGATCATGTCTTCTGCAAATAGTGATAATTTAAGTTCTTTATTTCCTATCTTTATGCCTTTAATTTCTTTCATTTGTCTAATTGCTCTGGCCAGTATTTCGAGAACTATATTGAAAAGAAATGGTGAGAGAGGGTATTCCTGTCTTGTTCCAGATTTTAGAGGGAATGCCTTCAATTTTTTCTCCATTTAGAATGATGCTAATCTGAGGCTTAGCATATATAGTTTTTACAATGTTGAGCTATGTTCCTGTTATCCCTAGTTTTTCTAGCATTTTGAACATAAAGGGGTGCTGTACTTTGTTGAATGCTGTTTCTTTCGTCTATCGAGATGATCATATGTTCCTTATCATTAAGTCTATTTATGTGGTGAAAAACATTTATTGATTTCCTTATATTGAACCAGCCTTTCATGCCAGGGATGAATCCTACTTGATCACTGTGCTCAATTTTTTTGGATATGTTTTTGTATCCAATTTGCAAAAATTTTCTTGATGATTTTTGCATCTAGGTTCATTAGAGATATTGGTCAGTAGTTTTCTTTCTTTGAAGTGTCTTTGTCTGGTTTCAGGATCAGGGTGATGTTGGCCTCATAGAATGAATTTGGAAGAGCTCCCTCTTTTTCTATTTCGTGAAATAACTTGAAAAGTATTGGTATTAATTCTTCTTTAAAGGTTTTGTAAAACTCCGCTGTATACCCATCTGGTTCTGGGCTTTTCTTAGTTGGTAGTCTTTTGATGGCTTCTTCTATTTCCTCAATTGTTATTGGTCTGTTTAAATTGTGTGTATCCTCCTGACTCAATCTGGGCAAATCATATGACTTAAGAAATTTATTGATGTCTTCACTATCTTCTATTTTATTGGAATATAGGGTTTCAAAATAATTTCTAATTATCTTCTGTATTTCTGTAGCATCTGTTGTGATATTACCTTTTTTATCCTGTGTGTTAGTACTTTGAGTTCTCTCTCTTCTTCTCTTCATTTGCATGGCTAAGGGTCTGTTGATCTTATTTGCTTTTTCAAAGAACCATTTTTTAGTTTTGTCAATTTTTTCAGTAGTTTCTTTTGTTTCAATTTCATTGATTTCTGCTCTGATTTTAATTATTTCTTGCCTTCTGCTACATTTGCTGTGGTTTTGCTCTTCCTTTTCTAGGGTTTTGAGATTAAGTGTGAGCTCATTTATTTGTTGTTTTTTTTTTTTTTCCTTTTTTGTCGAATGAACTCCAGACAATTAATTTCCCTCTTAAAACTGCTTTCATTGTGTCCCATAGATTCCGATATGTTGTGGCTGTATTTTCATTTATCTCTAAGAATTTTTTGATTTCCTCCTTTATGTCTTCTGTAACCCATTGATCATTCAGTAACATATTGTTCATTTTCCAGGTGATTCAGTATTTTTCCTTCCTTCTTTTATCATTGATTTCCAGTTTCATTCCATTATGATCATATAAGATGCATGGTATTATCTCCACACCTTTATATTTGAAAAGGGTTTACGTATGGCATAATATATGGTCTATTTTTTTAGAAGGATCCATGTGCTGCTGAGAAAAACGTATATGCACTTGATGATGGTTGATATATTCTGTATATGTCGGTTAAGTCTAGGTTGTTGATTGTTTTATTGAGTTCTATAGTTTCTTTATTCAACTTTTGTTTGGAGGATCTGTCCAATGTTTAGAGAGGTGTGTTGAAGTCACCCATAATTATTGTGTTGTGGTCTATTAGATTCTTGAAGTTGAGGAGAATTTGTTTTATGAACATTGCAACACCATTATTTGTTGCATACATATTGATAATTGTTATGTCTGGTTGGTGAATGGTTCCTTTTAACAGTATGTAGTGTCCTTCTTTATCCCTTTTGATTAACTTAGGTTTGAAGTTGATTTTATTTGATATGAGTATGGCCACTCCTGCTTGCTTCTGAGGACTATGTGGGTGGTATGATTTTTGCCAACCCTTCATCTTCAGCCTATGCTTGTCTTTTCCTATCATATGAGTCTCCTGAAGGCAGCATATGGTTGGATCTTTTCTTTTAATCCAAGTTAATAGCCTATGTTGCTTAATTGGTAAAATTAAGCCATTAATGTTTATTGATATATGGTTTGTACTTCCAGTCATGTTTGTTTGTTTGTTTGTTTTAATTTTAGTCGTTTTTCCTCTTTGATTATTTTTCCCCCTTTAATGAGTTACCTCCCACTGTTGGTTTTGGGTGCTGTTTTTCATTTCCTCTTCTTGTAGTGTTTTGCTCAAAGTGCTTTGCAATGATGGTTTTCTGGCTGAAACATTTTAATTTTATTGTCAAACCTGAAGTTTAATTTTGCTGGATACAATATTCTTGGTTGGAATTCAGTATTTTTCAGCGTTTGAAATACGTTGTTCCAGGATCTTCTCGCTTTCAACATCTCTGATGAAAAATCAGCGCTTAAACTAATTGGTTTACACCTGAATGTAATCTGCCTCCTTTCTCTTGTAGCTTTTAATATTCTCTCTTTGTTCTGTATGTTGGATATCTTCATAATAATATGTCTTGGTGTTGGTCTATTACGGTTTTGTATGTTTGGGTTCTTGTAGGCTTCCAGGATTTGGCATTCCGTTCCATCTTTCATGTTTGGAAAGTTTTCTAAAATTATTTCATTCAACAAAATGCTCATTACTTTGATTTGGTCCTCTATACCTTCCTCTATCCCAATGACTCTTAAGTTTTTTTTTTTTTTTTTTTTTTTTTTTTTTAATGACATCCCACATTTCTTGAATGTTTTGCTCGTGGTTTCTTACCAGCCTTTCTGCATTGACTATGCTCTTTTTGAGTTGTTGTACTTTGTCTTCATTATCTGATTTTCTGACTTCTACTTGATCTAGTCTATTTGTAATATTCTCATTTGAGTTTTTGATTTGGTTTATGGTTTCTTACATTTCTAGGATTACTGTTTGATTTTTTTAAAATCTATCTCCTGATAGAGTTGATTTTTTTTTTTTTTTTGCTTCTGGAATCTGTTTATGTAATTCATTTTCAAAGTATTTTTTTTTTCATTTTTTGGACTTGCTGTCTAATGACTTCTTTAAAATTCCATTCCATCTGAGTCAGATATGCCTTGAGTTCTTTATCAGTCCATTTTTATGATGCCTCTAGGTTCTCCTGTAAATTTAAGTTGTCCTGCATTGTTCATAATCCTTTTTTCCCTTGTTTTTTCATGGTGTTCACGTTACTTTCCAACTCTGTTTGATTGCTGTGTTTCTGTTTTCTCCTATAAAAAAAAAACAGGACCAGGCCACTCACCTGAGCCCCTGATAATGTTCTTGGTGTGGTCACTGGCCCTTGATTCTCATCTGCACCAGGGCATCTTGTGGGAAACTAAACCCTGCTCCTTATGTGGGCCCCTTGCTCTCCCTAGGTTCCCTTTATGCCTCCTACTGTTATCTATTCTTTATTAAGCCCCTATCTCCCTTCACCTCACACTTTTTTTCTGGATCTGGAAGTACCTCTTGGGTACATCATCACAATCCAATGGGTGGGTCTCTTACCTGGGGGCTGATCTTAAGTGAAGGCTCTAGTCCTAAAGTGCACCCAACATGATCCCCCGCCATGTCCTCCTTTCACCCTCCTCCTGGCCTCCTTCCCTTTTCTGGCCTCCTTTGCCAGGTCCCTGGCCCTGGATTCAAATACGAGCCAGGGTTCCTTATGGGAAAAAGAGCTCTGTTTCCTACCTGGGCCCCTTGCTCTCTCTGGGTTCTTGGTCCTCCACCAGGAACCCTGATACCTGGAGATGGTGCTGGTCCTAAAGCCTGACTGCCTGCTGCTGTATCCCCTGCCTTCTCTTCCAAATCTTGTCCATTGTATTGAGCCTCCTGGCTAAGCCCTGACCATTGGCTCTCAGTTCCCTGGCCTGGCTTCTCACTTGAAACTCTTGTGGCCCTTCTTGCTCACTGCTTTACTGAGCATTGTCTGAGGGCCCCCACTGGTGCCACTTCCCTGCTCCCCTTGGCGTTCCTAGATTGCAATGCCCTAGTTCAGCCCTGCCTTCCCGGCCTGGGGTTCCCTGCTCTCCCCTGGCCTGGGCCGTCTTCTAGGTCTCTTGCCTCATCTCCTTGCTGGGGTTCTGGCCCCCACCCCAAGCACACACATCCTTCAGCCTTTCAGGCCATGCCCTGCTTCAGCACTCCTGTTCTTTATATCTCTGCCATGCCCGCTTTCCTGAACCCCTTCCCAGGATGCTCAGCTGGGCCAGGCTACTTGCCCAAGCCTCTTGGCCCTGGGGACATCTTTGGAAAATGTAGCCCTTCCCCTTGATGGGACCTATGGCCTCCCTGAGTCTGGGCTCTGTTCCCAACCCCGATACCCTGCAGTGGACATGGGCCTTGAGCCTTTCTCCCCCTGTGCCACCACATGTGCCACCCACCTTTCTCCCCCTGTGCCACCCACTGCACTTTCTGCCATTCTGCTGCTCCACCTTCATGTTTCTTTTCATTCACCTATGCCCAGGTGCTAGCACGTGGCTCTCCTTTACTGAGCCCAGGTTTTTGCTTGAGACCCTGGACACCCTTCTCATGGACCCTTTCCCTGTCCCTGGGTTTCAGGCCCCTTTTGCCAACCCCCTCCTGTACCTCCTTTCTGTTCCCCTCATGCTGTAGTATATTGGCACTGTCCGGACCCTTTGCTACCCCTGCTTCACTCTAGCATATGCTCTTCAAATAGGGCCTGCAGCCCACAATCCCCCCCCCCGCACACCTGCGTATGACAGGTATCCCCTCACAATAACCTCTTTTGACTTTTATTGGTCCAGGTTCTTCTCTGAGGATCTAATCACCTGGAGAAGAGGAGCAGAATTGGATTTTCTCTACACCCTAATTGGTCCCTATGGGAAACACAGCCCTGCCAGTAACCTGAGTCCCCTTCACCGCCTGAAACTTGAGGCCTGGCATTTAACATTGGACTTCTTCCTACCCAGTTCTGAGCAATCTCCACCCTTTCCTCTCCTGCCCTTTGGCCTTTCATGCTGCCCCTACCCCAACCCAGCCCTCTCTAACCCTGATCATTAGTACTCCAGTCTCCGGGCCTGGGCACTCTCCTGAGCTCCTGACTCTTTTCCTCATATCCGTTGGAATAGCATGGGTTCTCTTCCAGTTGTGTCTGAGCTAACTGGGGCTGGCCAGTGGACTCTCCTAGATGCTTCTTGGCTTCTCCTGGTCCTCATGCAGCCCTTTCCTCCCATTCCACTTGTGCCTTTTTCTGACGCTCGCAGGTCTCCTGATCCTTGGGTCCCCCATCAGCATTGATCATGTGGGTCACTTGCCTGGGCCCCTGGCCTGGGTCCTGGGTCTAGGCCCTATGCGCACCCACCCTGACCCCCTTCTGTGTCCTCCCATCAGCCACCTTATGGCCCCGTTCCTTTTCCTGGCCTCCTTTTCCAGGACCCTGTCTGAAGATTCTCATGTGATCCAGGGTGCCTTATGGGAAACAATGCCTTGCCCTTCCCCTGGGCCCTTTTGCTCTCCCTGGGTGCTTGGTCCTCCTCCAGGAACCCTGACACCTGGAGGTGGCCCTGGGCCTAGAGCCTGATTGCCCCCTGCTGGATCCCCTACCTTTGCTCCCAAATCTTGTCCAGTGTACTGAGCAACTTTCCAAACCCTGGACCTTGGCTCTCCATTCCTTGGCCTGGTTTCTCACTTGAGCCTCTGGTGGTCCTTCTTGCTCACTGCTTTTCTGTGCATTGTCGGAGGCCTCCTCGCTGGGGCAACTTCCCTGCTCTCCTTGGCTTTCTTGTATCACAGAACACTAGTGCAGCCCGCCTTCCTGGCCTGCCATTCCCTGCTCTCCCCTGGCCTAGCCCCCCTCTAAGTTGCTTGCCAGGGCTCTTTTCTTCAATCCTGGTTCCCACCCCACCTACACCAGTCCTGCAGCCCTTCAGGCTATGCCCTCCTCCAGTCCTCCTGTCCTTTCTGTCTCTGCCATGCCCGCTTTCCTGATCTCCTTCCCAGCATGCTCACATGGGCTAGGCAAATTGATTTGGCTTCCTTGCCCTTAGAACCTGCCTACCATTCTTGAGGACCCTTTCCCTGTCCCTTGGTTTCAGGCGCCATTTGGTAGCCCCCTCCTATGCCTCCCTTCTGATCCACTCATGCTGTGGTATCCTGACAGTGGCTGGACCCTCCTCTCCCCCTGCTTCTTTCTAGCCTGTGCTGTCCCAATGGGTCCTGGCAGCCCGAATGCCCTTACACTTTCGTATACTGGGTATCCCCTCACAGTTCCCTCTTTGGCCCCTCCTTTGTTCCAGGTTCCCCTCTGAGGATATACTTAACATGGGACTTGGGAGTGGAATGGGCTTGCCTCTGTGCCTTGAATGCTCCCTCTGGGAAACATAGCCCTGCCACTCTCCTGAGTCCCATTCACTGCCTTAAACGTGAGGCCTGGAAGTTAACATAGGACATGCTCCAACCCAGCCCTGAGCAATCCCTTCACTTCTCTCCCCTGCCCTCTTGCCTTGCATGCTGCCCACATCCCAAACCAGCCTTCCTTAACCCAGACCCATGGCACTCTTTTCCCAATATTGTGTGCTCCCTTGAGCCCCTGATGCTATCCTCATGTCCTTTCACATAGCGTGGAGTCTCTTTATGTTGGGTCTCTACTAGGAGCCCCTTGCTTTGGTCCCACCAGAAGGCTTCACTAGGAGACCCTTGAGTTTCCCTCTGGTTCATGGTCCTTATGCAGCTAATCTTCCCCATCCTCTCACGAATTCTCCTTGTGCTCATGAGTCTCCTGCTCCTTGGATCCTTATTCTTAAGTTCATCAGGTGGGAACCTTGTCTGAGCACCTGGCTATAGTCCTGGCTCTCCTCTCACCATGCACCTACCACAACCCCCAGCCATGCCCTCCCATATCCCTCCTTCTGGCCCCCTTCTATTGCCAGGCATACTTTGCCAGGTCCGTGTCCATGGATTCTCATCTAGGCAGAGCACCCTATGGAAAAAAAAAAAAAAAAAAAAAAAAAAACCTGCCCATTTTCTGGGGCACTTACTCTTTCTGAGTGCTTGGTCCTGCACCAGGAACCCTGACCCCTGGTAGTGGCCATGGGCCTGGAGCGTTACTGCCCCCTGCTGGATGTGCTGCCTTCCCTCCCAAGTCTTGTCCACTCTCATAAGCCCCCTGCTAAACCCCTGGCCCTTGGCACTACATTCCCTTGCCCGCTCCTCAATTGAGCCTCTGGTGGCCCTTCTTGTTCCTTTCTTTTCTGGGCTTTGTCTGAGGAACCCTCACTGGGGCTGCTTCTCTCCTCCTCCTGGCTTCAATAGGGTACTGTAGTACCCTAGTATAGTTAAGCCTTACTGGCTGCACCCTTCCTTCTATCCCCTGGCCTGGGGTCTCCTCTAGGACTCTTGTCTTACTAGCTTGCTGGGATCCTGGGCCCCATCCCACACAGATCCGTCCTGTGGTCCTGAAGTCTGTGCCCTCCTTCAGCGCTCTTGTCTTTTCTGTCTCTCCCAGGCCGACTTTCCTGATCCCTTTCCCAGGATGCTAACAAGGGCCAGTAGATATGACGTGGCCTTTTGCTCCTGTGGGCTCCCTTGGGGAAAACATATTCCTGTCCCTTGCCTGGCCCTTTGGCCTCCCTGAGCCCAGGCCCTGCTCCCGACCCTGACAGCCTGCCGTGGATCTGGGACTTCAGCCTTTCTCCTCCTGCACCACCTGCTACTCTTTCTTCCCTCTATCGCATGCCTATCCATGTCCATTTTCATTCATCCAAACCCAGATACTAGCACTTGGCTCTCTATTACTGGGCCCAGTTCCTTGCTTGAGCTCCTGTCTGCCCTTTTCAAGAACCCTTTCCATTCCCTTGGTTTCAGGCCTCTTTTTACAGGCCTTATCCGGTATCTCCCCTCTCTTCCACTGGTGGTTTATTATCCTGGCACTGTCTTCACTTTCCCTTCTTCTCCCTAGCCTGGGCTCCTAGAGTGGGTCCTGGCTGCCAACCAACAACCACCACAACCATTGTATGCCAAGTATCCCCTCACAGTGCCCTATTTCGACCCTCCTTTTGTCCAGGTCTCTCTCTGAGGATCTACTCACCTGGGCAGATGAGCCAAATTCCCTGGTCTCTGGGCCCTTAAGGTTCCCTATGTGAAACATAGCCCTGGATCCTGCCTGAGTCCCCTTTGCTCCCTGAATCTTTAGGACTGGCAGTTTACATGTGACTTGCTCCAACCCAGCCCTGAAAGATCCACTTCCTTCCCTCTTCTACCCCCTCGCCTTACATTCTGCCCCTAACCCAACCCAGCCGCCCCCCAAACCCTGACACTTTGCGCTTCAGGCCCTGGGCCTGGGCACTCACATGAGCCCCTGAGAGTGTTCCTCCTGTCACTTGGCATAGCATGGAGTCTTCCTGTTGGGTCTGACCTGGGGGCCTCTTGCTTGGGACTGAATTGTGCTCCCCTATGTGCCCATTGCACATTTCTCTGTCTCCTGGTCTTTGCACTGCCCTTTCTCCCCTTCCCCTCATGCTTTCCCCTGGCACTTGCAGGTCTCAGCTCCTTGGGTCCTTTATTTTTGGTCAGGTGGGTCATTTGCCTGGGCACCTGGCTTGGGTAATGGATCTTGCCCCAACACGCACCCAACAAGACCCCCTGCTGTGCCCTCCCATCACCTGACTTCTGGCCCTCTTCACTTGCCAGGCCTCTTTTGCCATGTCTCTGTCACTAGATTCTCATATGGGCCAGGGCGCCTTTTGGGAAACTGAGTCTGGTCACTCGCGTAGGTCCTTTGCTGTCTCTGAGCCTTTGGTCCTGTACCTGGACCCCTGAAACCTGGCAGTTTCCCTGGGCCAGGAACCTGCCTGCCCCTGCCAGATCCCCCTTCTATCCTTCCAAAGTCTTTTCCACTCTCCTGAGTCCCCTACTCAAGCCTTGGCTCTTGACTTTCCATTCCCTGGCCTGCCTCCTCGCTCGAGCCTCTGAGGGAACTTCTTGAACCATGCTTTCCTGGGCTTAAACTGTGGGCCTCGCTGGGGCCATTACCCTGCTCCCATGGCTTCCCTGAACCTCAGAGTCCTACTGTCACCCACCAGCCCAGCCCCAACCTTCACTGCATTTTCTTGGACTGGGCCCTCCTGTTGGTCGATAGTGTGGGCTCCATTTGGGAGTGCTGGCCTGCACCCCATCAAGCTGCCCCTTTCATGCTGTACCCTCCTTCATCTACCCTGTTGTCCCTGTCCCTGCTGGGCCCCTTTTCAAGATCCCTTTCCCATGAAGCTCACCACATCCAGGGGACTAGAAATGGGTATTTGACACTGTGGGTTCCCTTTGGGAAAACATAGCTGTGCCTCTTGCCTGGGCCCTTTGGACTCTCTCAGCTCAGGCTCCGTTCCTTGATCCTGACACCCAACAGTGAACCCAGGCCTTGAGCCCTCCTCTCCTTGCACCACCCACTACCCTTGTTCCCCTTTCTCCACTCCGCAGACCTGTCTGTTTTCATGGGACCCAAGACAAGGTCCTGGTACTTGGCTCCTCATTCTTGGGCATGGCTCTTTGCTGGAGCCCCTGTTCCCACTTCTTCAGGACCCTATTACTTTTCCTTGATTTCAGACCCCTTGCTTGGCCCCCTTCCTGTGCCTCCCCTCTCTTCCCCTTGTACTGTGGTATTTTGTCATTTCCAGGACCCTCCCCTTCCCCTGCTTCACCCTAGACTAGTCTCCAATGGTTACTGGCTCCCGACCCACACCCCGCCAATCCTGGACCAAAGGTATCCCTCACATTGCCCACCTTTGGTTCTTTTCTCCCTCTGAGGATCTACTTACCTGGGGCAGAGGAGTGGAATTGGCTGACCTTTGGGCCCTGAAAGATTCCAATGGGCAACACAGCCCTGCTTCTCACCTGGGCCCCCTTTGCAACACAAACTTGATAACTGGCAGTGGACTTGGGCCTAGTGATGACTTTGCCTTGGGCAATCCCCTACTTTCCCTTTCCTGCCCTCTAGCCTTGCAAGCTGCCCCTATGCCAACCCAACCCTTCCTCACCCTGACCCTTTGCCCTACATTCCCCTGGCCTGGCTGTCAGCCTGAGCTGCCTAACCCACAACTCATGTTGTGTTCCTTTCTGTGGTGTCTCTTCCTGTAGTGCCTGACCTGGGCACTCCTTGATTTGGCCCCCTATATCGTTCAACTCTGTACCCTTTGTCTCCTCATTCTAGCCCTGATCCGACCTCTCCTTCCCCTAGTTCTTTTTCCTGGAGCATAGGCCTTCTGCTCATTGGGTCCCTAATACTTTTTGGTGGGGTCAGTCACTTACCTGGGATCCTTGATTGGTCCTGACTCTTGCCCCTCTCTGCACCCACTACAACCCCTGCTGTGCCCCTACATCATACTTCTCGTGGCCCCTGGCCCTTGCCAGGCCCTTTGGCCTGGTCCCTGGCCCTTGATCCTCATCTGGGCCATGGAACCTTATGGGAAACAGAACCTTGAACCTCGACTGGACTACTTTCTCTCCCTAGGTCCTTGGGGCATCACCAGGAACCCTGAAACCTGGCAGTGGTGCTGGGCCTCAAGCCTCCCTCCCCGCTGCTGGATCCTCTGGCTTCCCTCCCCATCACTTTCCACTTTTCTTAGCCACCTGCAACAGCCCTGGCTCTTAGCTCTTCCCTGGACTGGCTCCTCTCTTGAGCTTCTGGGGGTCCTTCTTGCTCCGTGCTTCCCTGAGCTTGAATTGTGGTCCTCGCTGGGGCCACTTCCCCACTCCCGTGGGTTCCCTGCATCTCACAACCCTAGTGCAACCCCTGCCTGCTTGGCCCCACCCTTCCCTGCTCTCCTCTAGCCTGGACTCTCCTCTAGGTCCCTAGCCTGGGCTCCTTTCTGTGGTCCTGGCCTGTACCCAAAAAACACCCTTCTTCCAGAACTTCATGCTGTGCCCTCCTTTGGCCATCCTGTTGTCCTTGTCCCTTCTGAGCTCCTTTTACAAATCCCATTTCCAGGATGCTCACCAGAGCCAGGGGCTGAAACTGGGATGTTTGGTCCTGCGGGCTTCTTTTAGTAAAAGGTAGCAGTGCCTTTTTTCTGGGGGCTTTGGTCTCCTTCAGCCTGGGACCTGCCCTCAATCCTGACACCCTGTAGAGAATCTAGGTCTTGAGCCCTCCTCTCCCTGTGCCATCAGTTCCCTTACTCCTCTTTCTACCCATATAACTCCGCAGCCAGGAGAGAGGGGACTCCTTCCAGATGAGAGACGACTCCCACCTGGTTGTCTGGAAAGCACTTAAAACCCAGCAGCCATTGTAGAGGGGACTCACTCTACCACGTGGGAGACCCCTCCACCCTTGGTTTTGGGGGAAGTTCCTATTCTGCTGCAGTGTGTGTACAGGGCACTCACCACTATATGAGTGAGACCCCCTCACATATGGGTGTTGCGGGCGCTAAAACATCCCCAGCCAGGGTAGAGGAGACTTGCACCTCCAGTCCCCTGTACCCTGGCTAACTTTGTATACAAGCTCCCTGCAACACCCAGGTGGAAGGGGCCTCCCTCCTGGCGGGGCAAGTCCCCTCTACCTTGGCTGTGGAGGTATAGGAGCACCCCCTGACACCCAGGTTTAAAGGCATCTCTGGCTTAGAGGGGCAAGTCCACTCTAGCCTGGCTGCGGCTGTGTACCATTTTCCTGGACACACAGGAGGAAACACACTTCCAACTAGAGGGGCGAGTCTCCTGTACCCTGGGTAGAGCATTATACAAGCCCCGCCACCGGACACCTAGGTGGGAGGTGAGTTCCGCCTGGAAGGGCGATTCCCCTCTACCCTGGCTGCTTTAGTATAAGAGCTCCCCCTGACACCCTGGTGGGAGGGGTCTCCTGCCTGGAGCAGTGAGTCTTCTCTACCCTGGCTAAGGTGGTATATACAAGCTCCTCACAGAGTCCCAGGTGGGAGTGGTTTCCTGTCTGGAGAAGGAAGTCCCCACTACCCTGGCTGCAGTGGTATAAGAGCTCCCCCTACCCTGACACCCAGGTGGGAAAGGTCTCCAGCCTGGAGGGGCAAGTTTCCTCTACCCTGGCTGTGGAGTTATACTAGATCCCTCCAACACCCAGGTGGGAGGGGTCTCCAGCCTGGAGGGACAAGTACCCTCAACCCTGGCTGCAGTTGTATAAAAGCTCCCTTTAACAACCAGGTTGAATGGATCTCTCAACTGGAGTGGCATATTCTCTATACCCTAGCTTCGATGGTATAGGAGCTCCCCCTTGACACCCTGGTGGGAGGGGTCTGTCACCTGGAGTGGTGAGTCCTGTCTACCCTGGCTAAGGTGGTATACAAGCTCGCGTGCCCTCCACCCATGTGGGAGGGGTTCCTGTCTTGAGGGGGGTGTCCCCACTACCCTGGCTGTATTGGTAAAAGAGCTTCCCTCCAAACACACAGGTGGGAGTGGTCTCCTGCCTGGAATGGCGAGTCCCCTCTTCCCTGCCTCTGCTGGTATATGAGATCCCCTGACAAACCAGTGTTTACGGGTCTCCCGCCTAATGGGGCGAATCCCCTCTGTCCAGGCTTCAGCAGTATATGAGTTCCCCCACATAGCCAGATGGGAGGGTTCACCTGCCTGGAGGAAAGAGTACCATCCACAATGGCTAATGCAGTATAGAAGCTCTCAGACACCCAAGAGGGAGGGGTCTCCCGCCTAGAGGTGCAAGTCACCTCTACCCTGGCTAAGGCGGTATACAAGCTCCCTGTGACACCCGGGTGGGAGAGGTCTCCCGACTGAAGTGATGAGTCCCCTTTTACCCAGATGAAGTGGTATATTAGCTTTCCCTGACACCCAAGTGGGAGGGGTCTCCCACCTGGAAGCTTGAGTTCCCTCTATACTGGCTGTGGCAGTAAAGGAGCACCCAGGTGGTAGGGTCTCTGGCCTAGAGGGGTGAATCCACTCTACCTTGGCTGCGGAGGTATATGAACTCCCACCACAATCAGGTGGGATGGGTCTCTTGCCTGAAGAGGCCAGTCCCATCTACCATGGCTACAGTGGGATAGGAGCTCCCCTGACACCCAGGTGAAAGTGGTCTTCCGCGATGGAAAACGAGTCCCTGCTACCCTGCCTGCAGCAGTATAAGGAGCCCCCCCGCACCCAGGAAACCCAAGTGGGAGGGGTCTCCCGCCTTGAGGGGAGAGTCCTCTTTCCCCTGGGTGGGGTGATATATGAGCTCTCTCAGTCACCAAGGTTGGAGGAGTCCCCCGCCTGGAAGAGCTAATCCCTGGTACCTTGGCTGTTGCTGTATAGGAGCTTTCCCTGACACCCATGTGGGAGAGATCTCCCATCTGGAGGGGCAAGCCTGATCTACCCTGGCTAAGGTATGCAAGCTGCCAGCGACACCCAGTTGGGAAGGGTCTCTGGCCTGGAGGGGCGAGGCAACTCTATTCAGCTTCATCAGTGTAAGAGCTTCCCCCAGTAACCCAGGTGGGAGGGGTCTCCCACAAGGAGTGGCGAGTCCCTTCTCTCCTGGATGGGGCAGTGTATGAGCTCTCCATAACACCCAGGTGGTAGAGGTCTCCAGATTGGAGGGTCGAGTACACTTTACCCTGGCTGGGGTGGTACAGGAGCTCCCCTCAACACCAAGGTGTGAGGGGTGTCTCGCCCTTTTTGGTGAGTCCCTTGTACCCTGTCTATGGCGGTAAATGAGCGCCCCTGATAACCAGGGTTGAGGGGTCTACTGCTAGAGGGACATGTCCCCTCTATCCAGACTGCAGCGATATACGAGCTCCCCCTGCACCCCGCATAGCCAGATGGGAGGGGTCTCCCTCCTGGAGGAGAGAGTACCCTTCACTCTGCCTAAGGCAGTATAGAAGTTCCCCCCAGACACCCAGGTGGGAGGGGTCTCCCTTGTGGATGGGCGAGTCTCCTCTACCCTGGCTGCTGTCATATTCAAGCTACCCCCATTAGCAGATGGGAGGAGTCTCCTGCGTGAAAGGGGAGTCCCCGTTTCCCTGGCTCCAGTGGTATACTAGCTTTCCCTGACACCCAGGTGGGAGGGGTCTCCTGCCTGGAGAGGTGAGTCCCCGCTCTCCTAACTAGGGCAGAATATGAGCTCCCCCTGACCATCAGGTGGGAGGGATCTCTTGCCTGGAGGGGCGAGTCTCCTCTACCATGGCTACTTCAGGATAGGCACTCCCCTGTACACCCAGATGAAAGTGGTATCCCACCTGGGGTTTTGAGTCCTTGCAACCCAGCCTGCAGCTGTTATAGGAGCCTCCCCGCTAGGACACCCAGGTGGGAGGGGTCTCCCACCTTTAGGGACAAATCCCCTCCACCATGTCTGGGGTGGTATAGGAGCTCCTCCCGACCAGTAGTATAGAAGCGCCCCTTGACACCCATGTGGGAGGGGTCTCCCACCTAGAGGGTCGAGTATCCTCTACCCTGGTTGTAATGGTATAGAAGTTCCCCCCTATACCCAGTTGAGAGGGGTCTCCTGCCTGGAGAGAGGAATCTCCACTACCCTAGCTGCAATGGTATAGAAGCTCCCCCCTCAAAACCAGGTGGGCGGGTCTCCCACCTAAAGGGGCAAGTCCCCTCTACCCTGGCTGCACTGGTTTACTAGCTTTGCCTGACACCCAGGTTGGTTGGGTCTCTCGCCTGGAGTGGCGAGTCCCCTCAACCCTTGCTGAGGTGCAAAGGATCTTCCTCTGACACCCAGGTGGGAGGGTCTCCAGCCTGGAGAGGAGAATCCCTTTGACTCTGGCTGTAGTGGATCCAGAATAACTTTGACACTGGCTGTAACGTAGTTGCTTCCCCCTACACCCAGGTGAGAGGGGTATCTCACCTCAAGGGGTGAGTCCTCTCTACACTGCTTGGGGCAGTATATGAATCCCCCTGACAACCAGGTGGAATTGATCTTCTCCCTGGAGGATCGAGTTCCCACTCCCCTGGCTTTGGAGGTATAGGAGCTCCCCCAACACCCAGTTTATGTGGTCTCCTGACTGGAGGGGCAAGTCCCTTCTACACTTGCTGCAGGGTATATGAACACACCCCGATACCCAGGTGGGAGTGTGATCTCCTTCTTACAAGTCATCTCTACCCTGGTTAAGGCAGTATACGAGCGCCCCCCCCATGCAGAGGTGAGAGTGGTCTTCCACATGGACAGGGGAGTCCCCTCTACCCTGGCTTTGGCAGTATATAAGGTCCCCCAACACCAGGTGGGAGGGGTATCCCACCTGAAAGTGAGAGTCCCCTCTACTTTAGCTCTTGCTATATAAGAGTTTCCAGTAAACCAAGGTGGGAGGGGTCTTCCACCTTCAGTGTCTTGTTTCCTCTACCCTAGCTGTGGCAGTATAGGAGCTCCCCCCTCCAACACCCAGGTGGGAGGGGTTTCCCGCCTGTAGAGGTGAGTCCCCTCACCCTGGCTGCTGCAGTAAACAAGCTCCCTTGGACACCCATGTGGGAGAGGTATCCCAATTGGAGGTGCGAGTCCCCTCTACCCTGGTTGTGGATGTATAGGAGCTCACCCAGAAACCCAGGTGGGAGGGGTCTCCTGATTGGACGAGCAAGTCCACTCTACACTGGTTGCAGTGGTATATGAACTCCCACTGACACCCAGGTGGGAGGGGTCGCCCACCTAGAAGTGCAAGTCCCCTCTACCTTGGCTGCTTTGGTATAGGATCTCCCCTGACACCCAATTGGAAGGAGTCTCCAGCCAGTAGAGTAACCTATACCCTACTGCAGTGGGATAAGAGCTCCCCAGGACAACCAGGTGGAAGAGTTCTCCTGTCTGGAGGGTAGAATTCCCTCTACCCCACCTTCGGCAGTATAAAAGCTCCTCGGAAACCGAAGTGGGAGGATTCTCCAACCCTGAAGGGGAAAGTACCCTCTACCATGGCTGTGATGGTATAAGAGGTCCCCCTGACACCCAGGTGAGAGGGGTCTGCTGTCTGGAGTGGTAAGTCTCTTCTATTCTGTGTGTGGGGGTATATGAGCTCCCCTGACACCCTGGTTGGAGGGAGGGGCAAGTACTTTCTTCCCTGGCTATGGTAGTATAAGAGCTCCCACTGACAGCCAGGTTGGAGGAGTAACCTGCCTGGATGGGAGAGTCTCCTCTAACCTGGCTAAGGTAGTATAAAAGTTCCCTGTGATACCCAGGTGGGATGGTCTCCTGCCTGAATGGGCAAGTCCCCACAACCTTGGCTGCAGTGGTTTAATAGCATTCCCTGTCACCCAGATTGGATGGGTCTCTCACCTGGAGGGATGAATCCCCCCTACACAGGCTGTGATGGTAAAGGATCTCCCCCTGACACCAAGGTGGGAGGGTCTCTGGATTGGAGAGGCGAGTCCCCTGTATACTGGCTGCAGTGGTATAGGCATTCTCCTACACCAGGTGGGAGGGGCCATCCCTCTTGAGTGAAGAGTCCCCTCTACCCTGCCTATGGCAGTATATGAACTCGCCTGACAACCAGGTGGAAGGGATCTTCCACCTGGAGGGTTGAGTCCCTTCTCTACTGGGTCTGGTGGTATAAGACCTCCCCCTCGACAACCAGGTTATGGGGTCTTCTGCCTGTAGGGGCAAGTCCCCTCAACCCTGGCTAAGGTCATATAGAAGTTACTCCCATTGCTAGGTGGGAGGTCTTTCTCGCCTGAAGGTGCGATTTGCCTCTAACCTGGTAGCTGGGGTATATTAACTCCATCTGACACCCAGATGGGAGGGGTCTTCTGCCTTGATGGGTGAGTCCTCTCTACCCTGGCTCCAGTAGTTAAGGAGCTTCCCCTGACACCAAGGTGGGAGGGTTATCCTGCCTAGAATGGTGACTTCCCTCTACCCTCTGTGGGGTTTTACCAGCTCTCCCAGATACCAAGTTAGAGGTGTCTCCTGCTTGGAGGGGCGAGTCCCCTCTACCCTAGCTGCAGTGTTTTACTTACTTTCCCTAACACCTGGAATGAATGTGTCTGAAGGGGTGAGTCCCCTCTACCCTTGCTGCTGCAGTAAATTATCTCCCCCTACATCCAGGTGGGATGGACTCCAGCCTGGAGAGGTGAGGCCCCTCTACCCTGGCTGCAGTGGTATGGGAGGTCCCCCCTACACGGAGGTGTAAGGGGTCTCCCGCCTCCAGTGGCGAGTCCCCTCTATGTACTTGTGGGAGTATATGAACTCTCCTGACAACCAGGTGGAACAGATATTCCACCTGGAGATTTGAGTCCTCTCTCCCCTGGCTCTGTGGGTATAGGAGCTCCCCAGACACCCAGGTTATGGGGCCAGTAGTATGGAGGGGTGAGTCCCCTCTACCTGGGCTAAGGCAGTATAGGAGTTACCCCCATCTCCAAGTGGTAGGTGTCTCTCCCCTGGAGGTGGGAGTTGCCTCTACCCTGGCTGCTGGAGTATATGAGCTCACCTGACACACAGGTGGGAGGAGTCTTCCGCCTGGAGGGGTGAGTCCCCTCTACCCTGGCTAAGGTGGTATAGGAGGTGTCTCTTGCCTGGAGGTGCAAGTTGCTTCTAGCGGGGATGCTGGGGTATATGAGCTGCCTCTAACACCCTGGTGGGAGGGGTCTTCCACCTGGAGGGGTGAGTCTCCTCTCCCCTGGCTGCAGGGGTTTACCTGCACTCCCAGACACCTACATGGGTGGGGTCCCCTGCTTTTAGGGGCAATTCCTCTCTATTCTGGCTGCTGTGGTATAGGAGCTCCCCTACCATACCAACATAGGAGAGTCTATCGCCTGAAGGGGCCAGTCCCCTCTACCCTGGCTGTGGTGGTATATGACCTTTCCCTAACATCAGGTTGGATGAGTCTCTCTTTTGGAGGGACAAATTCACTGTGCCATGGCTGCTGCGGTAAAGGATTTCCCCCTGACACCCAGGTGGGAGAGTTCTCCTGCCTGCAGTGGTGAGTCTTTCCTACACTGGCTAAGGTGGGATATAAGCACCCCACTACACACAGGTGGGAGTGGTGTTCTGCATGGATGGGTGAGTCCCCTCTACCCTGGCTTTGGCATTATACAAGCTCTCTGGACACCCAAGTGGGAGTGGTATCCCACCTGGAAGCGTGAGTTCCCTCTACTTTAGCTCTTGCAATATAAGAGCTCTCTGTACACCCAGGAGGGAGGGGTCTTCCACCTGCAGGGGCGTGTTCCCTCTACCCTTGCTGTGCCAGTAGAAGAGCTCCCCCTCACACCCAGGTAAAAGGTGTCTCCCGCTTGTAGGGGTGAGTCCACTCTACCCTGGGTGCTGCAGTAATCAAGCTCACCTGGACACCCAGGTGGGAGGGATCTCCTAACTGGAAGGGCAAGTCATGGCTATCATGACAGCAGAGGTATAAGAACTTCCCCTGGACACCCAGGTGGGAGGGTTCTTCCGCCTAGAGGAGGGAGTCCCCTCTATCCTGGCTTTAGCAGTATAGGAACTGTTCAGGACATACAGGTGGAATGGATCTCCCTCCTGTAGAGATGAGTCTCCTCTACCCTGTCTGTGGCTGTATAGGATCTCCCACACACACACCCAGGTGTGAGGGGTCTCCCGCCTGGATGTGCAAGTCCCCTCTACCCTTGCTGTGGCAGCATAGGAAATCCCCTGACACACAGGTGGGAAGTCTCTCCCTACTGGAGCAGTGAGTCGCCTCTACCCTGGTTGTGGTGGTATACAAGCTGCCCCAGACACCAACGTGGGAGGCATCTCCTGCATGGAGGGATGAGTCTTCTCTATCCTGGCCTGGTGGTATATGAGCTCCCATTGACACCCTGGTGGGAGGGGTCTTTCGCCAGGAGGGGCAAGTACTTTCTACCATGGCTGGGGTGGTATATGACCTCCAGATGACAGCAAGGTTAGAGGGGTCTCCTGCCTGGATGGGCAAGCCTCCTCTACCCTCTCAAATTTGGTCTACATGTTCCCCATGACAACTTGGTGGGAGGGGTCTCCTGCCTGGAAGGGCCAGTTCCCACTACTCTGGCTGCAGCGGTATAGGCACTCCAACCCCACCCAGGTGGGAGGGTCTCCTGCCTGAACAGGGGAGCCCCATCAACCTGTCTTCAGGGATATTAGAGCCCCCCTTCTACGCCAAGAAGGAGGGTGGCTCGCCTAGAATGTTGAGTCACTGCTACGCAGGGTGCAGGTGTATAGATCCCCCCCTTGCCAGACACCCATGTTGGATGGGTCTTCTGCCTGGAGGGGCAAGTCCCCTCTATCCTTGCTAAGGCGGTATAGGAGTTAACCCCATTTCCAAGTGGAAGGTGTCTCTGGCCTGGAGGTGCGAGTCGCCTCTACCCTAGCTGCTGGTGTATATGAGCTCCACCTGATACCCAGGTGAGACGGGAATTCCGCCTAGAAGGGCAAGTCCCCTCTAGCCTGGCTAAGGCTATATAGGATTTATTCCCATTCTTGGGTGGGAGGTGTTTCTTGCCTGGAGATGCAAGTTGCCTCTGCCCTCCCAGCTTGGCTATATGAGCTACACCTCACACCTAGGTGGGTGGGGTTTTCTGCTTGGAGGGGCGAGTCCACTCTACCCTGGCTGCAGTGATTAAGGAGTTTCCCCTGACACGCAAATGGGAGTGGTCTCCCGACTAGAAATGTGACTTCCTTCTACCCGGCCTGCGGAGGTTTACCAGCTCTCCCAGACACCCAGGTGGGAGGGGTCTCCTTCTTAAAAGCCTCTATTCTCGCTGTTGTGGTATATGAGATTCCCTCTACCTACCAAGATGGGAGGAGTCTCCGCCTGAAGGGGCGTGACCCCTCTACCCTGGCTAAGGCGGTATAGTAGTTACCCCTTTTCCCAGGTGGAAGGTGTCTCTTGCCTAGAGTGGGAGTCACCGCTATCTTGGCTGCTGGGGTATATGAGCTCCACCTGACACCCAGTTTGGAGGGGCCTTCACTAACCTGGCTGCACAGTTAAGGAGGTCCACCTAATCCACATGTTGGAGGGGTCTCCAGACTAGAATGTTGACTTCCCCCTACCCTGGCTGTGGGGGTTTACAAGCTTTCCCAAAGACCCAGGTGGGAGGGGTCTCCTGCTTGGAGGGGCGAGTACCCTCTATTCTGGCTGCTGTGGTATAGGAGCTCCCCCTGCCATACCAAGATGGGAGTGTCTCCTGCTGGAAGGGGCAACTCCCCTCCACCGTGGCTCTGGAGATACACGAGATCCCCCCCACCAAATCCAGGGGGAAGGGTTCTATTGCCTTGAGGGGCGAGTCCACTCTTGAATGGCTGCATCAGGAAAAAGAGTTCCCCTTGACTACCAGGAGAAAGGCGTCTCCTGCCTGGAGGGGTGTATCCCCTCTACCCTGGCTAAGGTGTTATTCAAACTCCAAGCTACACTCAGGTGGGAGGGGTCTCCTCCCTGGAGGAATGAGTCACCATTACCCTGGCTACAGTGGTATATGAGCTCCTCCACTCACACCCCAATGGGCAGGGTCTCCCGCCTTAAGGGTCGAGTCCCCTCTACCCTGGCTTGTGCATTATACTAGCTTCACCTGACACCCAGGTGTGATGGGTCTCCTGTCTGGAGTGACGAGTTTCCCCTACCCTTCCTGTAGTGGTATTGGAGCTCCCGTGGACACCCAGAAGGAAGGAGTCTCCCACCTGGAGGGTCATGGCCCTCTACTTTGGCTGTGGCGGTATAAAAGCTCCCCCTGACACTGAGGTGGGAGGGGTATCCTGCCTGGAAGGGCTAATCCCCTCTACTTGGGCTTTGGCAGGATAAGAGTTCCCCTGGACACCCTGGTAGAAAGGATCTCCCACCTAGAACAAGGAATACCCTCTACCTTAGCTGTGCAGGTATACAAAATCCCCAGACACCCAGGTCAGAGGGGTCTCCCACCTGGAGGGGCGAGTCCTCTCTTCTTTGGCTGGTGCAATATAAGAGCTCCCAGAACACCCACGAGATAGGGGTTTTCCAACTGGAGGAGGGAGTACCGTCTAACCTGGCTGGGAGGTATAGGAGCTCCCCCAGTCACCCAGGTGGGAGGGGTTTCCACCCTGGCAGGGCGAGTGCCCTTTACCCTGGCTGCAGTGGTATATGAGCTCCCATCGACACCCAGGTTGGAGGGGTCTTTGCCTGGACAGGCGAGTCCTGTCTAAACTGACTTCAGCAGTATACAAGATCCTCGCAACACTCAGGACGGAGGGGTCTGCCGCCTGGAGGCAGGAGTCCCCTCTAACCTGGTTGGGGCGGTGTACTAACTCCCTGACACCCATTTGGGAGGCATCTCCTGCCTGGGGAGGTGAGTCCCCTCTACCCTGCCCGTGGAGGTATAAGAGTTCCCCCAGACACCCAGGTGAACGGGGTCTCCATCCTGGAGGGGTGAGTCCCTGTTACCCTGGCTGCAGCTCTATAGGAGCCCCCCCCATACAAAACCAGGTGTGAGGGATCTCTTGCTTAGAGGGGCGAGTACCTGCTACTCTGGCTGTGCCTACATATGAGCTCCCCCTGACATCCAGGTGAAAGGGGTATGCTGCCTGGAGGGTCAAGTGCCTGCTACCCTGGCTGCAGCTGTACATGAGCGTCCCCCACCACTGGGCAACAAGGTGGAAGGAATCTCATTACTGTAGGAGTGAGTCCCCTCTACATTGGATGAGGCAGTATACAAGGTAGACTGGACACCAAGGTGGGAGGGGTCTTTGAACCAGAGAACCCAGTCCAATCTTCCCTGGCTGCAGAGGTATAAGAACTCCGATAGACAACCACGTCCTTTTTCATTCACCGAGGCTCAGGTGCTAGCACTTGGCTCTCCATTACTGGGCCCAGCTCCTTTCTTGATCCCTTGGCTGCCCTTCTCAAGGACCTGTCCATTGGTTTCAGGCACCTTTTACTGGCCCCTTCCTGTGCTTCCCCTCTGATTCCCTCATGATGTGATATACTGGAAATGCCTGGATGCTCTGCCCCCCTAATTCTCACTAGCCTATGCTGCTCAGAAGGGTCCTGGCACGCCGACCCCCCACCGCTTGGGCACACCAGGTATCCCATCACAGTACCCTCTTTGGCCCCACCTTTGGTCCTTGTCCCTCTCTTAGGATCTACTCAACTGGGGCAGAGGAGCAGAATTGGTTCGCCTCTGCACCCTGAATGTTCCCTATGGGAAACAGAGCCCTGCTACTCACCAGTGTCCTCTTCACAGCCTGAAGCTTGAGGCCTGGCATTTAACATAGACTTGATCCAACCCAATCCTGAGCGATCCCCACACTTCTCTCCCCTGCCCTCAGGCCTGTCATGCTGCCCCTACCACAACACAGCTCTCCCTAACCCTGACCCTCTGTGCTCAAGTTCCAGAGCCTGGATGGTCACCTGAGCCCCTGACCATGTTCCTCATTGCCATTGGAATAACAAGGAGTCTCTTCATTTTGGGCTGAACCTGGGTGCCCCTTGTTTGGGCCCGCCAGTGGGCTCCCCTAGGTTCCCCTTGGCTTCTTCTTGTCCTCATGCAGCCCCTTACTCCCCTTCCCTTTCCGCCTTTTTCTGGAGCTCACAGGTTTCCAGTTCCTTAGATCCCCAATCACCATTTATCAGCTGGGTCCCTTGCCTGGGTACCTGGCTTGGGTCCTGGTTCTCACCCCCATGAGCACCCACCACGAACCCCTTGCATGCCCTCCATCACCCTCCTTCTGGCACCCTTTTCTTTCCTGGGCTCCATTGCCGAGACCCTGGCCATAGGTTCTCATCTGAACCAGAGTACCTTTTACAAAACAATGTCCTGTACCTTGTCTTGTCCCCTTGCTCTTTCTGGGTGCTTGGTCCATCACCAGGAACCCTGAAACCTGGAGGTGGCCCTGGGCCTGGAGCCTGACTGCACACTGCTGGATGCCCCTGCCTGCCTTCCCAAATGTAATCAACTCTCCTAAGCCCCCAGCCAAAACCTTGGCCCTTGGCTCTCCTTTCCCTGGCCTGGCTTGTCATTTGAGCCTCTGGTGGCCCTTCTTGCTCACTGCTTTTCTGGGCATTCTCTGAGGGGCCCTCCCTGGAATGCTTCCTGGTTCCCCTTGGCATTCCTGAACTGCAGCACCCTAATGCAGCTCTGCCTTCCCTGCTCTTCCCTGGCCTGGACCCTCTTCTAGGTCCCTTTTCTGGGCTCCTTGGGTGGGTCCTGGCCCCCACCCCACCCACACCCATCCTGCAGTCCTTCAGGCTGTGCCCTGCTTCAGCTCTTGTGTCCTTTCTGTTTCCACCACTCTGGCTTTCCTGATCTTCTTCCCCAGCCAGGCAACTTGATTTGGCCTCTTGGACCTATGGGCTCCCATTGGAAAATGTAGTCCTTCCCCTTGCCTGGGACTTTTGGCCTCCCTCAGCTGGGGCCCTGATCCTGACTCCTGATACCATGCAGTGGATCTGGGCCTTGAGCTGTCCTTCCCCTGTGCCACCAAATCCACTTTCTCCCCACCTGCTGCTCCCCCTCCATGTTTCTTTCCATTCACCCAGGCCCAGGTGCTAGCACTTGGCTCTCCATTACTGGGCACTACTCTTTGCTTGAGACCCTGAGCCATTCTCCTCCTTATTGAGCACCATTTCCCTGTCTCTTGGTTTAAGGCCCCTGTGATCTGCCCTCTCCTGTGCTTCCCCTCTGATCCCCTCATTCTGTAGTATGCTGGCACTGCCAGAACCCTCTGTTCCCCCTTGTTCTCCCTACACTGTGCTCCTGGAATGGTCCTGCAGCCCAAACCCCCCACTTCAACACACCAGCTATCCCCTTACAGGACAATCTTCGGTACCCCCTCCTTTGGTCCAGGTCACTCTCTGTGGATTTACTCACCAGGGGCAGAGGAGTGGAATTGGCTCCTCTCTGCCCCCTGAATGCTCCCTGTGGGAAACAGCACTGCCACTCACCTGAGTCTCCCTCACTGCCTGAAACTTGAGGCCTGGCAGTTAACATGGACTTGCTCCAACACAGAACTGAGTGATCACCTCCCTTCCCTCCAGCCTTCCATGCTGCTTCTACCGCAACCAACCCACCCTAACCCTGACCATTTGTGCTCTGGTCCCTGATACTGGGAATTCGCCTGATGTCAGAACCCGCTGACAATCTGTAATACCTGGTACAGCAGAGATGCATAAAGAAAGACACATGCACACACACACATCCAGTAGAAATGAGCACACCTTTATTTTTTCCCTACTTCTTTTATACAGCAAAAAAGAAACACATCCTCTCGGCAGCTTAATCTTATCAAGCATGGATAAACATTCTCAGAGTAGCTTTGTTCATGGTCACAGTTCTCCATAATTCTTATTATCTGAGTTGTAGTTAGTTAATTTCCTGGCAATCACATATATATATATATAAAACTTGGCAAAACATGCTTTTCTCTTATCTTCTTAAGACAACAACAAGGACACAGTTCAAAGAGTTCATAGTTTCTCAAAAAACACTTTGTTTTGCTAAGCACAGCAAAACTTAACTGTTTGTGTGCGTGAGCACACAGTCTGAGCCCCTGAATACGTTCCTCATGGCCCTTGGCATAGCAAGCAGTCTCAAGCAAGGGGGGTCCTTGTTTTGGCCTGCCAACAGGCTCCCCTAGGTGTCCCTTGCATTCTCCTGGTCCTCAAGCAGCCCCTTCCTCCCTTTCCCTTGCACATTTTTCTGGTGCTCACAGAAAAAAATGCTCCTTGGGTGCCGCAGTCTGGCTGGGCTCAAATCAGGAGCCACTGAAGCAGGTATAAACTTTATTTCTGAACTCCACCAGCACACTCCACACACGCTCCTGGGAACTCCTCCTGAATGACACGCAGCTCCTCCTGGAACCAGCAGCTGGAAATATCCTCTGGAAATCCCTCCTCCTGCACTTCCCCAACCAATGGGAACTCTGCGGGAATCCCCAGGAATCCCCACAAGAACTCCAAAGTAGCATGAGAACTGCAAATTAGCGGCAGAGGCGGTTACTAATGCCTCGCCTGCCAAATAATACTATTGGCAAAATGCCAGGGGGCATTCCGACTCAGCTGTGGCTCTCAGCACTTGGGTCCCCCATCACCATTGATCGGGTAGGTCCCTTGCCTGGGTACCTGGCTTGGGTCCTGGATCTTGCCTGTATTAGCACCTACCCTGACACCCTTGCATGCCATCCCGTCACCTTCCTTATGGGCTCTTCCTTTTCCTGACCTCCTTTTCCAGGAACCTGGCTGTAGCTTCTCACCTAATCCAGGGTGCCTTATGGGAAACAATGTCCTGGGCTTCGACTGGGCCCATGGCTCTCCCTGGGTACTTGGTCCGTCACCAGGAACCCTGAAACCTGGAGGTGGCCCTGGGCCTGGAGCCTGAATACCCCCTGCTGGATCCCCTGCCTTGTGTCCCAAATGTAATCTACTGTCTTGAGCCCTCTGCCAAAGCCTTGGCCTATGGCTCTCCATTCCCTGGCCTGGTTTCTCATTTGAGTCTCTGGTGACCCTTCTTGCTCACTATTTTTCTGGGCATGTTCTGAGGGCCCCTTGCAGGGCCTGCTTTTCTGCTCCCCTTGGCATTCCTGGACTGCAGTACCCTAGTGCAGCCCTGCCTTCCCGGCCCATCATTACTCATACTCCCCTGGCCTGGGCCCTATTCTAGGTTCCTTGCCTGGGCTCCTTGCTAGGTTCCTGGCTCGCACCCCACAAACAACCATCCTGTGGTACTTCAGGTTGTGACATGCTTCAGCCCTCCTGTCCTTTTTGTCTCTGCCACACCTGCTTTTCTGATCCCCTTCCCAGGAGGCTCACCAGGGCAAGGCGACTTTATTTATCCTCTTGGCCCACGGGGCTCCCTTTGGAAAACATAGCCCTGTCCCTTTCCTGGGCTCTTTGGCCTCCCTAAGCCCAGGCCCTGCTCCTGACCACTGACTCCCAGCAGTGGACCTGGGTCTTGAGACCTTCTCCCCCTGTGCTACAGACTCCACTTTCTCACATTCTGCTATTCCCCCTCCATGTTTCTTTTCATTCACTCTGGTGCTAGTATTGGCTCTCCATTACTAGACTCCGCTTCTTGACTTGAGATCCTGAGCCGTTCTTCCGCTTCTTGAGGACAATTTCCCTGTACCATGGTTTCAGGGCCCTGTTGCCTGCCCCTTCCAGCGCCTCCTCTCTGATCCCCTCATGCTGTAGTATCCTGGCACTGCCTGCTCCATCCTCTCCTAATGCTTCTCCCTAGCCTATGCTGCTCCAATGGGTCCTGGCAGCCTGACCTGCCTGCCACTTCCACACACAAGTTATCCCCTCATAGTACCTTCTTTGGCCCTTCCTTTGGTCCAGATCCCTCTCTGAGGATCTACTCACCTGGGGCAGAGGAGTGGAATTGGCTTGCCTCTGTGACCTGAATTCTCCCTATGGGAAACATAGCCCTGCCACTCCCCTGAGTCCCCTTCACTGCCTGAACTTTGAGGTCTGACAGTTAACATGGTCTTGCTCCAACCCAGCCATCAGCGATTCCCTCCCTTCTTTCCCCAGTGCTCTGGCCTTGTATGCTGCCACTACTACTCCCAGCCCTCCTTAACCCTGACCCTTTGTGCTTGGGTCTCTGGGCCTGGGCGTTCACCTGAGCCCCTGACCATTTTCTTCATGGACCTTGTCATAGGATGGAGTCTCTTCATGTTGGGTTTGACCTTGGGGCCTCTTGCTTGGGCTCGCCTGTGGGCTCCCCTAGGTACCCTTTTGGTTTCTCCTGTTCCTCACACAGCCCCTTCCTCCCCTTTGCCTCACAGTTTTTTCTGGTACTCGTAGGCCTCCTGCTCCTTGGGTCACCCATCACCATTGATTGGGTGAGTCCCTTGCCTTGATGCCTGGCTTGGGTCCTGTGTCTCGCCCCTATGTGCACCCACCCTGACCTCTTGTCATTCCCTCCCATTCCCCTCCTTCTGGCCATCTTCCTTTGCCTTGCTTGCTTTGCCAGGATCCTTGCTGTAGATTCTCATCTGATACAGATTGCCTTATGGGAAACAATGCACTGCTCCTGGACTGGGCCCCTTACTCTCCTTGGGTGCTTCATCTGGCACCAGGAACCCTGAAACCTGGAAGTGGCCCTGGGCCTGGAGCCTGACTGCCTTCTGTTGGAGCCATGTCTTCCTTCCCAAATCTTGTCTGCCAGGGACTAGAAGGGACTTCTCCTTCAAAGAATAGCCTGACAGTTATAAGAAACAGCCCCCTGGGATACATCCTGCCTGGGAGACACCCTGCAGCCATCTATCTCCCTGAGACATCCTGCGGCCACCTATCTTCCTGAAACATCCTGCGGTTATCTCACCTTGTGCAGACATCCAGCAACTGCCGATAAGAGAGCTTCCCCATCCCCAGCATACAAATACCCCTGTGTGAACAATAAAAGTTTGCAGCTTGATCAGAACTCCTGTCTTGCTGTCATCCTTCTGTGTCTCTTGTCCCTTCATTCCTCCCCATCTAGGTTCGCTGCCCACGTTGATGTGTCCTGCCAGTCGGGACACTTATCCACTCCCCTGAGCCCCCTAATCAAGGCCTGGCCCTTGGCTCTCCATTCCCTGGCCTGCTTCCTTGCTTGAGACTCAGGGGGAAGTTATTGACCCATACTTCCCTGGGCTTGGACTATGGGCAAAGCTGGGGCCAGTACCCCACTCCCCTTGGCTTCCCTGAACCTCAGAACCCTACTGTCACCCAATTGCCCAGCCTCGCACTTACCTGCCCTTTCTTGGCCTGGGCCCTCCTGTTGGTGCCTAGCCTGGGCTCCTTTCTAGAGTCCTGGCCTGCACCCCATCAACACCCTTCCTCTGGCCTTTCATACTGTACTATCCTTCATCCCTCCCATTGTCCCTGTCCCTGCTGGGCTCCTTTTCAAGATCCCTATCTCAGGATGCTCACCACATTCAGGGGACTGGAACTTGGTGTTTGGACTTGTGGGCTCCCTTAGGGAAAACGTAGCTGTGCCCCTTGACTGGGACTTTGGACTCTCTCTGCTGAGGCCTTGCTCCTTGATCCTGACACCAAGCAGTAAACCTGGGCCTTGAGCCCTCCCCTCCTTGTGCCACCCACTACCCTTGCTCCCTTTTTTCCCCTCCCCAGTCCTGTCTCTTTTCATAGGACCCAGGACTGAATACTGGCACATGGTTCCCAATTCTTGGGCCTGGCTTCTTGGTGGAGACCCAGGTCACCCTTCTTGAGGACCCTGTCCCTGTCCCTTGATTTCAGGGCCCTTACTCCCCCCCCCCGTTTCTCCCCTCTGTTCCCTTTGTACTGTGGTATTTTGTAATTTCCAGGATCCTTCCCTCTCCCTTATTCTCCCTAGCCTGTTCTCCTCCAATGGTTATTGGCTCCCCACTGACACCCCTCCAATCCCAGACCAAAGCTATCCCTCACATTGCCCTCCTTTGGTTGTGGTCTCTCTCTGAGGATCAACTCACCTGGGGGAAAGGAGTGAATTTGGCTAGCCTCTGGGCCCAGAATGATCCCTATGGGCAACAGAGCCCTGCTTCTCCCTGGGCTCCCTTTGCCTCCCAAACTTGACATCTGGCAGTGAACTTAAGCCTAGTGATGACTTTGTCCTGGGCAATATCCTTCCATCCCTCTCCTGCCCTCTAGCCTTGAAACCTGCCCCTAAGCCAACCCATCCATTCCTCACCCTGACTCTTCACCCGACAGTCCTTGGCCTGACTGCCAGCCTGAGCTCCTAACTGCATTACTCAGGTTTCCTTGCTTTCTGTGCTGTCTCTTCCTGTCGTGTCTGACCTGGGTATTGCTAGTTTTGGCCCCCAAGTTCACTGCCCTTTGTGCCCTTTGTTCAGTCCTCGGTCTCCTCATTCTAGCGCTGATCCTACCACTCCTTCCCCTAGTGCTTTTTAATAGAGCAGGGGCCTCCTGCTCATTGGGTCCCTAATGGTGGGGTTGGTCACTTAACTGGGATCCTTGATTGGGTCCTGGCTCTTGCCCCTCTCTGCACCCACCGCGACCCCCACACCGAGCCCTCACATCCCACTCCTCCTGTACCCTGTCTGTTGCAGGCCCTTTGGCCTCTTCCCTGGCTCTTGATCCTCCTCTGGGCCAGGGCGCCTTATGGGAAACAGAACCGTGACCATTGACTGGGCTACTTGCTCTCCCTAGGGCCTTGGGGCAGCACCAGGAACCTTGATACCTGGCAGTAGTGCTGGGCCTCAAACCTGCCTCCCGCCTGGTAGATCCCCTGCATTCCCTCCCCAGCCCTGCCCACTGTCCTGAGCCCCCTGCCCCAGCACTGGCCCTTGGCACTCCATTTCCTAGACTGGCTCCTCTCTTTAGCCTCTGTGGGTTCTTCTTGCTCTGTGCTTCCCTGTGTTTGAACTGCAGGCCTCACTGAGGCCACTTCTCTGCTACCCTTGTCTTCCCTGCATCTCACAACCCTAGTGCTGCCCCTGCCTGCCTGAGCCCACCCCTACCTGCTTCACCCTAGCCTGAGCCCTGCTCTAGGTTCTTAGCCTGGGCTCCTTCTGTGGTCCTGACCTGCACCCCACAAACACCCTTCTTCCAGCAGTTCACATTGTGTCCTCCTTTGGCCCTTCTGTTGTCCTTGTCTCTGTTGGGGTTCTTTTCAAGATGCCCTTCCCAGGATGCTCTCCAGAGTCAGGGGATGGAACTAGGATGATTGGCCCTGCAGTCTTCCTTTGGGAAAAGTTAGCAGTGTCCCTTGCCTGGGGGCTTTGGCCTCCTTCAGCCTGGGAACTGCTCATTAATCCTGACACCCTGCAGTGAATCTGGGCCATGTTCACTCCTCTTCCTGCACCACCCATTTCCCTTACTCACCTTTCTCACCATATACCACTGCAGCCAGGAAAGAGGGGACTCTCCCTTCCAGATGAAAGACCACTCCCACTTGGGTTTCGGGGGAATTCCCTAGCCCAGTAGCCAGGGTACAGGGACTCCCTCCTCTATGAGGGAGACTCCTCCCACCTGGGTTTTAGGGGGAGCTCCTACACTGTTGCAGCCAGGATAGAGAGCACTTGCCCCTATAGGCAGGAGACTCCTCACACCTGGGTATTGGGGGGAACTCAAAACAGCCACAGACATGCTAGAGGTGACTCACCACTCCAGGCCAGAGACCCCACCCACCTGGGTTTCAGGGGGAGTTCATATACCACCACAGCCAGGGTAGAGGGGATTAGCATCTCCAGTCCCCTATACCCTAGTAAATTTGGTATACAAGCTCCCTGAAACACCCAGGTGGGAGGGGTCTCCTTCCTGGAGGGGCAAGTCCCCACTTCCATGGCTAGGGCTGTTATTAGAGCCCCCCACACTATATACTTAGTTTGGAGTGGTCTTCTACCTGGAGGAGTGATTCCTCTCTACACTGGTTGCTTTGGTATAAGAGCTCTCCCTGACACCCTGGAGGGAGGTGTCTCTTGCCTGTCTTCTGTACCTGGGCTAAGGTGGTATACAAGCTCCCAGCAGGTGGCAGGGGTTTCCTGTATGGAGGGATGAGTCCCCACTACCCTGGCTTCAATAGTATAAGAGCTCCCCCACACTGACACCCTGGTAAGAGGCATCTCCAGCTTGGAGGGGTGAGTCCCTGTACCCTGGCTGCAGCTCTATAAGAGCTCCCTTTAACATCCAGGTGGGATTGATCTCCTGACTGGAGTGGCGTATACCCTATACCCTGGCTTCCATGGTATAGGAGCTCCCCGCTGACACCCTGGTGGGAGGGGTCTCCAGCCTGGAATGGTGAGTCCTGTGTATCCTGGCTTAGGTGGTATACAAGCTTCCAAGGACACCCAATTGAGAGGGGTTTCCCTTCAGAAGGAGCGATTTCCCACTACCCTGGCTGTAGAGGCATAAGAGCTCCCCCTCACACAAACAGGTGGGAGGGTTCTCCTGCCTGGAGTGGCGAGTCCCTGTTTCCCTGCCTCAGCAGTATATGAGTTCCCCTGACAACCAGAGTTTAGTGTTCTCTCGCCTAGTGGGATGAGTCCACTCTCTCCTGGCTGTACTGGTATACGAGCTCTACCCCATAGCAAGATGGTAGGGGTCTGCTGCCTCGAGAAAATAGTACCCTCCATCCTGGATAATGCAGTATACAAGCTCCTGGACACCCATCATGGAGGGATCTCCTGCCTGGATGTGTGAATTCACCTCTACCCTGGCTAAGGTGGTCTACAAACTCCCTGTGACACGCAGGTGGGAGTGGTGTTCTGACTGAAAGGGCAAGTCTCCTTTTTTCCTGGCTGAAGTGGTAAGTCTCCTTTTTTCCTGGCTGAAGTGGTATACTAGCTTTCCCTGACAGCCAGGTGGGAGGGTTCCTCCCACCTGGAAGCATGAGTTCCATCTACAATGGCTGTGGCAGTAAAGGAACTCCCCAAACAGCCAAGTGAGAGCGTCTCTGGCCTGGATGGGCGAGTCCCCTTTACCCTGGCTGTGGAGGTATACGAGATTCCCCAACTGACACCTAGATGGGAGGGGGTCTCCCGTTTATAGAGGTATGTCCCCTCTACCCTGGATGAGCAGTGGAAGAGTTGCCCCTGGAAAACTGGTGAGATGAGTCTCTTGCCTGGAGGGGCTAATCCCCTATACACTGGCTGTGGTGTTATTGGAGCTCCCCTGACACCCAATTGGGAGGAGTCTCCCACCAGGTGGCTAGAATCCCCTCTACCCTGCTGCAGCAGTATTAGAGCTCCCCAGACCACCCATGAGGGAGGGGTCTCCTGCCTTGAGGGGCAGGTCTCCTAGCTTAAGGGGCGAGTCCCCCCTTCCCTGGATGGGGCGATATAGGAGCTCCCTGTGACACCCAGGTGGGAGGGGTCTCTCCCCTGGCTGCTGCGGTATAGAAGGTTCCATAACACCCAGGTGGGAGAGATCTCCCGTTTGGAGGGGAGGGGCAATCCAGCTGTATCTTGGCTAAGGTGGTATAAAAGCTCCCAGTGATACCCAGGTGGGTGTCTCCCACCTAGAGGGGCACGTCCACTCTATCTTGTCTTCAGCAGTGTAATAGCTCTCCAGAGACACCCATGTGGGAGGGGTCTCCCACGTGGAGGGGTGAGTCCTCTCTACCATGGCTGCAGTGGTATTCTAGCGTTCCCTGAAACCCAAGTTGGATGGGTATTTCACCTGAAGGGGTGAGTCCCCACTACCCTGGCTACTGTGGTAAAGGATCTCCCCCTGACATCCAGGTGGGAGCGTCTATGGACTGTAGAAACAAGTCCTCTCTACCCTGGCTGCAGTGGTATAGGAGCTTCCCCTTACACCCAAGTGGGAAGGGGCTCCTGCCTGGATTGGCAAATCCCTTCTACCCTGCCAATGGCAGTATATGAACTCCCCTGACAACCAGGTGGAAGAAATCTTCCACCTGGAGTGTCCAGTACCCCCTCCCCTGTCTCTGGCGGTATAGGAGATCCCCCTAACACCCAGGTTATGGTGTCTCCCAACTGGAGTGTGAGCACCACACACTGGCTGTGGAGTATATGACCTCCTACTGACACCCAGGTGGAAGGGTCTCCCGCCTGGAGCAATGAATCCCCTCTACCCTGGGAGTGGCAGTATACAAACTCCCCTGACACCCAGGTAGGAGAGGTATCCTGCCTGGAAGGGCAAGTCCCCTCTACTTTAGCTCTTGCCATATAAGAGGTCCCAGTACACACAGGTGAAAGGACTCTCCCTTCTGGAGTAATGAGTCCCCTCTACCCTGGCTGTGGCAGTATAAAAGATACCCCTGATACACAGGTGGGAAGGATCTCCTGACTGGAGCAGTGAGTCCCCTCTACACTGGTTGTTGAGGTATACAAGCCCCCACAGACACCTAGTTTGGAGGGATCTTCTGCATGGATGGGCGAGTCCCGTCTCTCCTATCTGTGGTGGTATATGAGCACCCCCTGACACCCTGGTTGGAGGGATCTCCCGCCAGCAGATGCAAGTACTTTCTACCCTGGCTGTGGTGGTATAAGAGCTCCTGCAGAAAGACAGGTTGGAGGGGTCTCCCGCCTGAATGGGTGAGTCTCCTCTACTCTGGCTAAGGTGATATACAAGTTCCCCATGACACCCTGGTAGGAAGCCTCTCCTACCTGGAGCGGTGAGTCCCCACAACCATGGTGGCAGCAGTATACAAGGTCCAACCCCTACGCAGGTGGGAACATCTCCCACCTGAAGGGGTGAGCCCCCTCAACTCTGGCTGAGGGAGTATAAGAGCCCCCTCTTACACCCAGAATGGAGGGGTCTCCCGCCTGGATGGGAGACCGCTGCTACCCCAGCTGCAGGTGTATAAGATCCTCTTCTCACCAGACACCCATGTGGGAGGGGTCTTCTGCCTGGAGAGGCGTGTCCTCTCTACCCTGTCTGAGGCGGTATAGGAGTTACCCCCATTCCCAGGTGGGAGGAGTCTCTGACCTGGAAGTATGAGTCTCCTCTACCCTGGCTGCTGGGGTATATGAGCTCCACCTAACACCCAGGTGGGAGGGGTCTTCTGCCTAGAGGGGTGAGTCCTCTCTACCTTGGCTAAGGAGGTATAGGAGTTATTCCCATTCCCAGGTGAGAGGTATTTCTCCCCTGAAGGTGCTAGTTGCCTCTACCCTCGCTGCTGGGGTATATGAGCTTCCACTGACAACTAGGTGGGCGGGGTCTTCTGCCTGAAGAGGGGAGTCCTCTCTACACTGGCTGCAGCAGTTAAGGAGCTTCCCCTGACACCCAGGTGGGAGGAGTCTCGTGCCTAGAAGGGTGACTTCCCTCTACCCTGGCTGAGGGGGTTTACCAGCTCTCCCAGACACCCAGGTTGGAGTGGTCTCCTGCTTGGAGGAGCAAGTCTCCTCCAAGATCAAGCTTTTACAGTGGTATGGACTTAGATGGGGCAAGTCTCCTCTATTCTGGCTACTGTGGTTTATGAGCTCCCCACCTCATACCAAGATGGGTGTGGTCTCCCGCCTTAAGAGGAGAGTCCCGCTACCATGACTGCAGTGGTATACTAGCTCTCCCTGACACCAGGTTGGATGGGTCTCTCACCTAGAGGGGTGAGTCCTCTCTACCCTGGATTATGTGGTAAAAGATCTTCATCTTACACCCAGGTGGTAGGGTCTCTGGCCTGGAGAGGCTAGTCCCCTCTACCCTGGCTGCAGTGGTATAGGTGTTCACCCCTACACCCAGGTGGGACGGGTCTCCCATATGGAGGGACGACCCCCCTCTAACCTGGATGCTGAGTTATATAGGAGCTCACCTAGACACTCATGTGGGAGGGGTCTCCCTACTGGAAGTGCAAGTCCGCTGTACCCCAGGTGCAATGGTATAGGACTCCCTGGGACACCCAGGTGGGAGAGGTCTCCCACTTAGAGATGCAAGTCCCTGCTACACTGGCTTCAGCAGTATAGGAGTACACCCAGGTGGGAGGGGTCTTCCGCCTGCAGGGGCATGTTCCCTCTACCCTGGCTGTGGCAATATTGGACCTCCACCTGACACCCAGTTGGGAGAGGTCTCCTGATTGGAGAAGCGAGTCCCCTCTACCCTGGCTGTGGAGGTATAGGAGCTCACCCAGACACCCAGGTGTGAGGGGTCTCCCGAGTGGAAGGACAAGTCTGCTCTACCCTGGCTGCAGCGGTATAAGAACTCTCCTGGTTGCCCAGGTTTTAGGGTCTGTAAACAAGTCAAGATGGCGCCTGGCATTTTGCCAGAGGGAGTGGTTTGTGAAGTAATGCCAGCGAGCCATTAAGTGTGGAGATTCCTTATTGGTTGACTGCTGTATCTAGTTTATGCTAATTAAGATAAGCTGTGTGGAATGTATATATACCCCTCCTGTCCTACAATAAACTGCTCCCACTCCTGCTGTATCAATCTACACAAGTTGATCATCACCCCGATTATTTTGCTGCAGTCGGACTGTGGCAGATGGTGGCACATACCGGGAGCCCCGGGACACTCGGAGGTAAATGATGAAAAAATAAGCTGCCCATCGCTAGATAGGACGGGAGCAAATCTGCTCGTCCCTAGGCAGATAGGGCGAGAGGAAAAATGGCCATTTCGAGAAAATGGAGAGGATTGATGCAGTATGTTTGTGTCTTGTTTTGTCTCAGTGTATTGTATTGTCTTTGTGACGAAAATATGGAAGGGGTGAGAAGTAAATTACTAAGGGAAGAAGGCACCCCAGTGGAACCAAGAATAGTTAGGGCATGTGTTGATGGAAGCCCAGGAACTCTAGTCAGAAAGAATAAAGTTCAGAGGAGGAAGGATTATCAGGAAAAAAGTTGCAGCAAAAGGCTATTACTGAAAAATTTTCGTTACCGGAGGGTGCATGAATTGGCGCGGTGGCTGCCATGTGTACCAGCTGGTAATGGCACAGCAAGGACTTTCCAAGCGGCAGCAGCTGGCTCTTCCCCACCCCCGCCCGGGGAGCGGGATCCCACTGCAAGAGCCCAAATCCAAACCTGACCCGGAGGCCCAGTCTCGCAGGCTCTTGCTCCCTGTGCCCAGTGGAAGTTTGAGTCCAGAACACTTCCTGGACTCTCCCCGGTGCCATCTGGGGCTGCCTGGGATGCTGCAGGCAGAAGACGGCCCGTGTCCCTGAAGTTTGATCATTTCCAAGGCCAGTAACTACAATGGTTCTCCCACATCTGGAAGCTAAAGAGTAATGAGCAATATTAAGGCTTATTTCAAATGTAAAAATCCTTGAGATAATGTACTAAATGTTCAGAAGGTTGTTTTCTTAGCGCCTGCTGGAATACTACAGGATTTTCTTTAGCCAGCATTGCTGGAGTTCCTGCCTTCTCCCAGTGCCAGTGAAAATGAGGGTGGAAGAATTTCCAGTGTTGCTGAGAATTGGACGAGACTTCAGATCAAGCTAGCTGCCTGCAGAACTTACCTGGACTGTGATTTAAGCTAGCTGCCTACAGAACTTACCTGGACTGTGATTTACTTAGACTGTGATTTAATCTTTTGAGACACTGCTTTACCTGGACTGAGACAACAAACTTTAATCTACAACAAATTTTAACTTGGTATCTTTGCTAAAGGTGTCATTGCTGGTATAATTTTTTCAAGGTCTTCTTGCATGGAGCCATCAATTGGCTTGGTATTGTGGCATTTTGTATCCTCCCCTTCTGCTTGTAGCAGATTGTTTGTGGTGTTTGTGTAAAAACCACTATAGTCGTTATTTAAATTAAACAAAAGGGCGAAATGTTAGGGTCTGTAAACAAGTCAAGATCTTGCTTGGCATTTTGCCAGAGGGAGTGGTCTGTGAAGTAACGCCAGCGAGCCATTAAGTGTGGAGATTCCTTATTGGTTGACTGCTGTAGAGGTTCAAGTCCCCCCTACCCTGAATTTGGTGGTATACAAGCTATATAAGACCCCAGCACCCAGGTAGGAGGGGTCTCCCACCTGAAGGGATGAGTCCCCTCTACTTTGGCTGGTGCTATATAAAAACTCCCAGGACACCCATGTTGGAGGCGTCTTTCACCTGGAGGAGCGAGGCCCACTATCCTGGCTGGTAGGTATAGGATCTCCCTCAGCCACCCAGTTGGGAGCGGAGAGCAAAGTGCTAGCACCTGGGCCTGGGTGAATGAAAAGAAACATGGATTGGGAGCAGGGAGAGGGGAGAAAGTGAGTGGGTGGCACAGAAGAAAGAGGGCTATAAGCCCAGGTCCACTGCAGGGTGTCAGAGTTTGGGAGCAGGCCCCAGGCTGAGGGAGGCCAAAGGGCCCAGGCACGGGGCAGGGCTACGTTTTCTCAAAGGGAGCCCTCAGACCCAAGTGGCCAGGTCAAGTCTCCTGGCCTGGGTGAGCATCCTGGGAAGGGATAAGGAAAGCAGGCATGGCAGAGACAGAAAGGACAGAAGGGTCAATGGACAGCACAGCCTGAAGGGCCACAGGACTGGTGTGAATAGGGTGGGGGCCAGCATCCCAGCACGGAGCCCAGGCAAGGGAACTAGAGGAGGGGCCAACCCAGGGGAGAGAAGGGAAAGCAGGGCCAGGAAGGGGGGGGCTGCACTAGGGTACTTCAGTAAAGGAAAGCCAAGGGGAACAGGGAAGTGGTGCCAGTGAGGGGACCTCAGACAAAGCGCAGAAAATCACAGAGGAAGAATGGCCACCAGAGTCTCAAAGTGAGGAGATAGGCAAGGAAAGGGAGATCCAAGGGCGAGGGCTAGGGCAGGGATCTCAGGACAGTGGAAGATTTGGGAGGCAAGGCACAGGCTCAAGCAGGAGAAAGTCAGGCTCCAGGCCCTAGCCCACCTCCAGGTTTCAGAATTCATATTCCAGGACCAACCACCCAGGGAGAGCAAGGGAAACAGGCAAGGGGCAGGGCTCTGTTTTCCATAAGGCAACCTGGCTCATATTTGAATCCAGGGCCAGGAACCTGGCAAAGGAGGCCAGACAAGGCAAGGGGGCCAGGATCATGGTGATGGGAATGCACAGCAGGGGCTCAAGGTTGGTGCGATTAGTGCAGAGCCAGGAACCTACCAGGCTCCCAGGAAAGAGACCCACCCTACCAAAGTTGATGAGGGATCTAAGTAGCAGGAGACCCTTGAGAGCCAGGAAAAAGCATGAGGGAAGGGAAGTAGGGCCTCCTTGAGGACCAGGACACAGAGGGAAGTGCAAGGGAAAGCCATGGGAGCCCACTTGAGGGCCCAAGCTAGGGGGCTCAACATGAAGAGACTCCATGCTGTGCCAAGGGACATGAGGACATGGTCAGGGGCTCTTGTGAGCACCCAGGCCTGGAGAATATAGCAAAAAGTGTTAGAGATAGGGAGTGCTGGGTTGGGGCAGGGGCAGCATGCCAGGCCAGAGGGCAGGGGAGAGAAGGAAGGGGATTCCTCAGGGCCAGATTGGAGCAAGTCCCATGTTAAGTGCCAGGCCTGAAGGTTCAGGCAGTGCAGGAGGTTCAAGAGAGTGGCAGGGCTGTGTTTTCTATAGGGAGCATTCAGGACAAAGAGGCGAGCCACTTACCCTCCTCTGCCCCAAGTGAGTAGATCCTCATAGAGGCACCTGGTTGGGCCAAAGTGTGTACTGTGAGGGGATACCTGCTGTATAAAAGTATGGGGGGAGTCAGGCTGTCAGGACCCATTCGAGCAGCATGGGCTAGGGCAAAGCAGGGGAATGGAGGGTTTGGGCAGTGCCAGGATAACACAGTATGAGGTGATCAGAGGGGAGGCACAGAAGAGGGCTGGCAAAAGGGGCCTGAAACAAAGGAACAGGGAAAGGGTCCTTGAGAAGGGTAGCCTAGGTCTCAAAAAAGGAGCTAGGCCCAGTAATGGAGAGCCAAGTGCTAGCACCTGGGCATGGAGGAATTAAAAGGAACATGAAGGGGGAGCAGTAGGAGGGGAGAAAGTGGAGTGGGTGGCACAGGGGTAAAAGGGCTGAAGTCCCAGGTCCACTGCAGAGTGTCAGGGGTCAGGATCAGGGCCCAGACTGAGGGAGGCCAAAGGTCCCTGGCAAGGGGCAAGGATACTTTTTCCCAAAGGGAGCTGCCAGGGCCAACAGGCCAGGTCAAATTGCCTGGCTTAGGTGCGCATCAAGGGAAGGGGTTCAGGAAAGCATGGCAGAGACAGAAAGGATGGCAGGACAGAAGGAGGGCAAGGGCTGAAGAGCTGCAGGACGGGTGTTGGTTGGGTGGAGGTCAGGATCCCAGCAAGGATCACAGGCAAGGGACCTAGAGGATGGCCAAGGCCAGGGGATAGCAGGGAAGGCTGAGGTTGGGTAGACGGGGCTGCACTAGGGTACCGCGGTACAGGGAAGCCAAGGGGAGCAGAGAAGAGGCCCCAGCAAGGGGCCTTCAGACAATACGCAGAAAAGCAGTGAATAAGAAGGGCCACCAGAGACTCAAGCAAGAATCCAGGCCAAAGAACAGAGTGCCAAGTGCCAGGGATTGGGAAAGGGCATAGGACCCTGGAAAAGATTTTGGAGGGAATGCAGGGGATCTAGCTGGGGGGGGGGGGTCAGGCTCCAGGCTGAGGGTTACCTTCATGTGTCAGGGTTCCTGGTGGAGGACCAAGCACCAAGGGAGAGCAAGGGGCTCAGGCAAGGGGTAGAGCTCTGTTTCCCATAAGGCGCCTTTGCTCAGATTTGAGTCCAGGGCCAGGAACCAAGAAAAGGAGGCCAGACAAGGGAAGATGGCCAGGAGGAGAGCAAAAGGAAGGCATTGCAGGGGGTCATGGTGGGTTCACTGTAGGGTGAGAGAGCCATGACCCAAGACAGGCCCCCAGGCAAAGGATCCAGCCAACTGTTTGTGATGAGGGACTCAAGGAGGAGAAGACCTGCAAGTTCCAGGAAAAAGCACAATGGGAAGGGAGGTAGGGGCTGTGTGAGGACCAGGTGACCGAGGGAAGAGTAAGTGGCATCTAGGTAGGCCCACTGGGGAAACCCAAGAAAGGGGCCCCCAGGTCAGTCCCAACACAAAGAGACTCCATGCTATGCCAAGGGACATGAGGAACACAGTCAGGGGCTCAGGTGAGTGCTCAGGCCCAGAGACTGGAGCATAAATGGTCAGGGTTAGGAAGGGCTTGTTTGGAGTAGGGACAGCATGCAACGCCAGAGAGCAGGGTAGGGAAGGGAGGAGATCGCTCAGATTTGGGTTAGAGCAAGTCCCATGTTAACTTCCAGGCCTCAAGTTACAAGCAGTAAATGGGACTCAGGTGACTGGCAGGGCTGTATTTTCCATAGGGAGCATTCAGGGTGCAGAGACAATCTGAATGCCCCCCCCCCGCCCCAGGTGAGTAGATCCTCAGACAGGGCCCTGGAACAATGAGGGGCAAAGAGGTTACTGTGAGAGGATACCTGGTGTGCAAAGATTGGGGAGTTTCATTGGGCTGCAGGACCCATTTGAGGAGCCTAGACTTAAGTGAAGCAGGGGTAGATGAGGGTCCAAACAGTGCCAGGATACTACAGCATGAGGGGAAAAGAGTGGGGCACAGGAGAGGGCTGGCAAAAGGAGCCTGAAACCAAGGGACAGGGACAGGGTCCTCGAGATATGCGGCCATGGGCTCAAGCAAGAAGCCAGGCCCAGTAACAGAGAGACAAGTGCTAGCACCTGGGCCTGGGTGAATGTAAAGAAACATGGAGAGGGAGGGGAAAGATTGGAGAAATGGTAGCTGCTGGCACAGGGGGAGAAGGGGTCAAGGCCAAGGTCCACTGTGGGGTGTCAGGGTTCAGGAGTAGGGGCCGGGATGAGGGTGGAGAAAGTTCCCAGGCAAGGGGAAGGCTATGTTTTCCTAAAGGTCAAACCCTTTGGCAGCCAGGGGCTCAAGCAAGGAGCTGGGCCCAGTAATGCAGAGCCAAGTACTAGCACCTGGGCCTGGGTATTTGAAAAGAAACATGGACCGGGATAAGCAGGAGGGGAGAAAGAGAAGTGGGTGGTAAAGGGGGAGAAGGGCTCAAGGCCCAGGTCCACTGCAGGCTGTCTGGGGTTGGGAGCAGGGCCTGGGATGAGGGATGCCAAAGGGCCCAGGCAAGGGCCAGGGCTACATTTTCCAAAGGGAACCCCAGGGCCAAGAGGCCGGGTCAAGTTGTCTGGTTGGGGTCAGCATCCTGGGAAAAGTGTTAGGAAAGCGGGCATGGCAGAGACAGAAAGAAGAGGAGGGCCAAAGGAGGGCACAGCCTGAAGGGCTTCAGGAAGGATGTGCGTGGGGTAGGAGCCAAGACCCCAGCAAGGAGCCCAGGCAAGGGACCTAGAGGAAGGCCCAGGCCAGGGGAGAGCAGGGAATGCCGGGCTGGAAAGGCAGGCTTCCAATAGGGTTCTGTAGTACAGAGAAGCCAAGCGGAGCAGGGAAGCGACCCCAACGAGGGGCCCTCAGACAATGCCCAGAAAGCAGTGAGCAAGAAGGGCCACCAGAGGCTCAAGCAAGAAGCAAGGCCAGGGAACTGGGAGCCAAGGGCCAGGGCTTGGAAAAGGGGCTCAGGACAATAAAGAAGATGTGGGAAATAAGGCAGGGGATCCATCAGGCTGCAGTCAGGCTCTGGGCTTAGGGCCACCTCCAGGTTTCAGGGTTCCTGTTACCAGACCAAGCACCCAGAGAGAGCAAGGGGCCCAGGCTAGGGGCAGGGCATTGTTTCCAATAAGGCACCTTGGATCTGATGTGTATCTAGGGCAAGGGTTCTGGCAAAGGAGGCCAGGAAAAGGAAGGGGACCATAATGAGGGTGATGGTAGGTCATGAGAGGAGGTTGGAATTCTTACCGATAGGGGCGAGACCCAGGACCCAAGCCAGGAGCCCAGGCATGTGACTCACCCTATCTATGGTGATGGGGGACCCAATGAGCAGAAGACCTGCGAGTGCCAGAAAAACATGCCAGGGAAAGTGAGGAAGGGGCTGCTGAAGACCAGGAGAAGCCCATGGGCACCTAGGGTAGCCCACTGGAGGGCCCAAACAAGGGGCTTCCAGGTCAGATCCAACTTGAAGAGATTCCTTGCTATGCCAAGGGCCATGAAGAATGCAGTCAGGTGCTCTGGAGAACGCCTAGGCCCAGGGACTGGAACGCAAAAGTTCAGGGTTACTGAGGGCTGGGTTGTAGTAGGGGCAGCATGCAACACCAGAGGGCATGGGAGGGAAAAGAGGGGATCACTCTGGGCTGGGTTGGATCCAGTCCATGTTAACTGCCAGCTGTCAAGGTACAGGCAGTGAAGGGGACTCAGGCGAGTTTCAGGACTGTTTCACAAAGGAAGCATTCAGCATGCAGAGGCGAGCCAATTTCTCTCCTCTGCCCCAGGAAAATAGATCCTCAGAGAGAAACTGGACCAAAGAAGGGGCCAAAGAGGGAAGTGTGAAGATAAACCTGATGTGCTGAAGTGTGGGGGTTTGGGCTGCCAGGACACATTTGAGCAGGATAGGCTAGGGAGAAGCAGGGTAATTGGAGGGTCCAGGCAGTGTCAGGATACCACAGCATGAGAGAATCAGAGGGGAGGCACAGGAGGGGACTGGTAAAAGGGGCCTGAAACCTATTCAGGGACTGAGTCCTCAATAAAGGCAGCCAGGGTTTCAAGAAAGGAGCCAGGTCCAGTAATGGGGAGGCAAGTGCTAGCACCTGGGCCTAGATGAATGAAAATGGACATGGTTGTCTGTGGGACCGCTTATACCTCTGCAACCTAGGTAGAGCAGACTGGCTCATCCAGGCGAGAGACCCCTTCCACCTTGGTCCAGGCTAGCTTGTGCTCTGCCTTAGCCCATGTAGAGGGGACTCACCCCTATATTCATGAGATCCCTTCCACCTGGGTCCCCAGTGGGAGGGGGCTTGTGTACAGGTGAAGCCAGGGAAGCAGAAACTCACCCTTCCAGGTGGGATACCTCTTTCTCCTGGGAGTCAGGGAGAGCTCATATCTAGGCACAGCCAGATTAGCAGGGACTCGCCCCTCCAGGAAAGAGACCCCTCACACCTGGGTTTGTATGGGGGGGCTCCTATAGAGCTGCAGCCAGGGTAACATGGACTCACACCTCCAGGCGGAAGACCCATTTCACCTGGGTGTCTGGGGGAACTTGTATAACTCCTCAGGCAGGGTAGAGGGGACTCACCCCTCCAGGCGGGAGACTCCTCCAACCTGGGTGTCAAGGGAGCTCCTATATCACTGCAGCCAGGTTAGAGTGAACTCAAACCTCCAGTGGGGAAACTCCTCCCACCTGGGTGACTGGGGGAGCACCTATACCTCCCAGCCTGGGTAGAGGGGACCTGCTCCTCCACTTGGGAGATGCCTCCCATGTGGGTTTCCTGTGAGCTCTTATATGGCACTAGCCAAAGTAGAGGGGTCTCGCCCTTCCAGGTGGGAGAACCCTCCCAACTGGGTGCTAGGATCTTGTGTAGCTTGTATAACACCAAATCCAGGGTAGAGGGGACTCACCCCTCCAGGTGGGAGACCCCACCCAACTGGGAGTCTGGGGAAGCTTGTATACCTGCACAGCTAGGGTAGAGGTGATTCCCTGCTCTAGGCAGGAGACCCTTCCTACCAGGGTGCCAAAGGTAACTCTTATCCTGCCATAGCCTGGGTAGAGGGAATTCACCCTTCCAGGCAGGATACCTGACACCCTCCACATGAGTTTCACGGGGAGCTGTTATACCAACACAGCCAGAGTATAGGGGACACGCTCCTCCAGAGAGGAGACCCCTTCCACCTGGGTGTCCAAGGGAGCTCCTGTACCGCCACAGGAAGGGTAGGGGAAACTCGGCACTCCAGGCGGGAGACCCCTCTCACCCGGGTTTTAGGGGGAGCTAGTATACTGAGCCAGCCAGGGTAGAGGGGACTCACCTCTCCAGGCGGGAGACCCCGCCCACCTGGTTATGGTTGGAGGAGCTCTAATAGCACTGTAGCCAGGGTAGTGGGGACTCGCCCCTCCAGGGAGGAGACCTCTCCCACCTGGGTGTAGCTAGGAGCTTCTATAACACCTTAGGCAGGGAAGAAGTGACTTGCCCCTTCAGGAGGGAGACTCCTCCCACATGGGTGTCAGGGTAGCTCCTACACCACTGTAGCCAGGGTAGAAGGGACTCACCCCTCTAGGCAGGAGACCCTGGCACCTGGATATCTGGGGGAGCTCCTATACAGCAGCAGCAATGGGAAAGCCCACTCGCCCCTTGAGGAGGAAGACCCCCTCCCACCTGGGTGTCAGGGGAAACTCATATATTGCTGCAGCCAGGGTAGAGTGCCCAAGATCCTCCAGGCAAGAGACCCCTCCCATTTTGGTGCCAGGGCGAGCTTGTATTCCGCCTTAGCCAGGGTAGAGGGGATTTGCCTCTCCAGGTGGGAGACCCCTCCGACCTGGGTTTCAGGGGGAGCTATTATACTGCTTCAGCCAGGGTAGAGGGGACTCACTGCTGCAGGCAGATGACTTCTCCCACCTGGATGTCCTGGGAACTCTTAAATGGCACCCACCAAAGTAGAGTGGACTCTTGTGCTTCCAGGTGGGAGACCCCTTCCACCTGGGTGTGGAGAGTGAGCTTGTATACCACCACAGCCAGGATACAGACGATTTGCCTCTCAAGGTGAGAAACCCCTCCTATCTGTGTGTCAGGGTAGCTTGTATACCACCACAGCCAGGGTAGAGTGGACTCACCTCTTCAGGCGGGAGACTCCTCCCACGTGGGTGTCAGGGGACACTTTTATACTGCCTCAACCAGGGTAGAGGGGACTCAAACTTCCAGGCCTGTGTCCCCTCCCACCTGGGTGTCAGGGGAGATCTTATACCATCACAGCCAGGGTAGAGGGTACTTACCCCTTCAGGTGGGAGACCCTTCCCATTTGGGTGGCTGGGGACCTCCTATAATGCTTCAGCAAGGGTAGAGGTGACTCGCAGCTCCAGAAGGGAGACCTCTTCCACCTGAGTGTTATGGGGAGTTCTTATAACGCTTCAGCCAGGGTAGTGAAGTCTTGCCCTTCCTGTTGGGAGAACCCTCCCACCTGGGTATCTGGGTGAGCTCTTATACCTCTGCAGCCAGCGTAGAGGGGACTCGCCCCTCAAGGCAAGAGAACCCTCCCACCTGGATGTAGGGGGGGAAGCTCGTGTATCTCCAGAGCCAGGGCAGAGGGGACTCACCCCTTCCAGCGGGAGACATCTCCCATCTTGTTATGGGGGGGGGAGCTTCTATACCACAGAAGGCAGAATAGAGGGGAATCTCCACTCTAAGCAGGAGAACCCTCCAACCTGGGTCTCTGGGAATGCTGGTAAACCCCTGCAGCCAGGGTAGGGGAAGTCACCTTTCTAGGTGGGAGACCCCTCCAACCTGTGTGTCAGAGGGAGCTAATATACACCAGCAGCCAGGGTAGAGGTGACTCGTACCTCCAGGCAAGAGACAATTCCCATCTGGGAATGGGGTTAACGTCTATTCTGCCTTAGCAAGGTTAGAAAGGACTCACCCCTCCAGTTGGAAGACCCCTCCCACATGGGTGTCTGGCAAGGGGGATCCTATACACCTGCACCCTGGATAGCTGTGACTCGCCCCCTACAAGATGGAGACCCCTTCTACTGGGGGTAGGTGGGGGCTCTTATACCCCTGAATCCAGGGTTGAGGGGACTCGACCATTCAGGCATGAGACCCTCCCACCTGGGTGGCTGGGGGAGCGCCTATAATGCTGCAGCCATTGTAGTGGGGACTCACTGCTCCAGGCAGGAGACCCCTTCCACCAGGGTGTCATGGGGAACTTGTAGACCACCTTAGACAGGGTAGAGGAGGCTTGCCCATCCAGGCGGGAGATCCCTCCAACTTGGCTGTCATTTGGAACTCCTATACCACCCCAGGCATGGTAGTAAGTACTTGCCCCTCCTAAAGGGAGACCCCTTCCACAAGAGTGTCAGTGGGAGCTTATATACCACCACAGCCAGAATAGAGGGGAGACACCTGCATGCAGGACACCCCTCCCACCTGGGTGTCTAGGGCAGCTTGTATACCTCCAAAACCAGGGTAGAGGGGACTCACTGCTCCAGTTTGGAGACCCTTACATCCTGTGTGTCAGGGAGATATTCTATACCCCCACAGAAAGGTCAGAGGGTACTTGCTCATCCAGGCCGGAGACCCCTCCCACTTGGGTGTGTGAGGGGGAGATCCAATACCGCCACAGCCAGGGTAGAGGTGCCTCTCCCCTCCAGGCGGGAGACCTCTCCCACCTGGGTTTCAGGGGGAGGTATTATACTGCTTCAGGCAGGTAGAGAAGACTTGCCGCTCCAGTAGGGAGACCCCTTCCATCTGGGTTTCCTGGGGAGCTCATATACTGCTGAAGCCAGGGAAGAGGGGACTCTCTCCTCTAGGCAGGAGAAACCTCCCACATGGGTGTCAGGGGGAGTTCCTATACCGCTGCAGCCAGGGTACAGGAGACTTGCCCTTCCTGTCAGGGAAGCACTTCCACCTGGGTGTCAGTTGAGCTCCTATACCTCCGCAGCCAGGGAATAGGGGATTCACCCCTTCATTCGTGGTACTCCTCCCACTTGGATGTCCATATGAGCTTGATTTATGCAGCAGCCAGGGTAGAGGTCACTTGCCCCTACAGGCGGGAGACAACTTTCACCTGGGTGTCAGGGGGAGCTCCTGTCCTGCCACAGCCAAGGCAGAGGGACACGCTCTTGCAGGCGGAAGAGCCCACCCTCCTGGATGTAATGAGAACTCTTATATAGCAAGAGCTAAAGTAGAGGAGACTCGCCTTTCACAGCAGGATATACCTCTGACCTGGGTGTCCAGAGCGCTTGTATACCATCTTAGCCAGGATAGAGAACATTCACCACCCCAGGCGGGAGACCCCTCCCACCTGGGTGTCTGGGAGACAATGTATACTGCCACAGCCAGGGTAGAGGGGACTCATTGCTCCAGGCAGGAGACCCCTCCCACCTGAGTGTCAGGGGAAGATCCTTTCCTGCAGTAGCCATGGTACAGGGAACTCACCCCTCCAGGGGAGAGACTCATCCAATCTCGGTGTCAGGGAAATCTAATATACCACTGCATCCAGGGTAGAGGGGACTCTCCCCTTCAGGCAGGAGACCCCTCCTGCCTGGGTGTCAGGAGATCCTTTCCTGCAGTAGCCATGGTACAGGAAACCCACCCCACCAGGAGAGACACCCATCCAAACTGGGTGTCAGGGAAAGCTAGTGTAATACTGCAGCCAGGGTAGAGGGGATTTGACCCTTCATGCAGGAGACACCTCCCTTCTTGGTATGGGGTAGGGGAGCTCCTATACCACAGCAGCCAGAATAGAGGAGACTGCCCCTCAAAGCAGAAGACCCCTCTCACCTCGGTGTCTGGGAGAGCTGGTACACCCCCTCAGACAGGGTAGACGGAAGTCACCCCTATTGGTGGGAGACCTCTCTTACCTGGGTGTCAGGGGAAGCTCCTAAACCTCTGCAGCCAGTGTAGACAAGACCTGATGCTGCAGGCGAAGCCCGCTCTCACCTGGATGTCAGGTGTAGCTCATATAGCCCAGCAGCCAGTTTAGAGGCAACTCGCACCTCCAGGTGAGAAACATCTCCCACCTGGGAATGGGAGTAATTCTTATACCACCTTAGGCAGCTTAGAGGGGACTCCACCCTCCAGGCAGAATACCCCTCCTACCTGGGTGTCAGGTGGAGCTCATATACCCCAGCAGCAAGGGTAGAGGCAACTTGCACCTCCAGAAGAGAGACACCTCCCACCTTGGAATGGGGGTAACTCCTATACTGCCTTATCTAGGGTAGAGGGGAATTGCCCCTCCAGGCGGAAGAGACATCCCACATGAGTGTCTGGTGTGGGGGGGATCTGATACACCTGCAGATGGGGTAGCAGCAAATCCAAGCAGGAGACCCCTCCTCCTGGAGGTAGGAGGGAACTCTTATACCTCTGCAGCCAGGGTACTGGGTACTCACACCTCCAGGCAGAAGACCTCTTCCACCTAGGTGTCTGGGAGATCTTTCAAACCATTCCAGCCAGAGCAGAGTGGACTCTCTTCTCCAGGAAGGAGACCCCTTCAACCTGGGTTTCCTGGGGAGCTCCAATACTGCTGAAGACAGGGTTTTAGGACTTAGCACCTCTAGGTTGGAGACTCCTCCCACATGGGTGTCAGGGGGATTTCCTATACAGTTGCAGACAGGATAGTGTGATAGTAGAAGCAAATGCGACTCCATTTTTTTTTACGACTTCATCTGGTATAACAACCATGCCAAGTAGAAGGGTCATTATTGGGGAAAGATGTTATTTTCATTTTGCTATAGAAACCTTTAAGAACATGAAAATACCTAATGGGGCATTTTTTATGTAACTAGGGTAAAGGGGGCTCTGTTTCTGTAACTGGGGTGACTGGTCTAACTGTGATTGGTTAGGCTTCCTGCCACTTGACTGCACTCTCCCACTTCTATAACTTGGTTTGCTTGCATTGGCTAGACCCCCAACATCTTTTTTGCAGTTTTTAGGCTTATAAGGAATGCCATTGCACTTGTTTGGGGGATGATCAGGGGAATAGCTTTATGTTCTGGTCACCCGCCACCAGTGTACTTCAATAAAGGCTTGATTTGATTAAATGTGAGTGGGCTGGAAGTCAGTTTATGAAAGTGCAGGATGAAGCTTTAACTATAACACCAGGAAAGCAGGCCTGCACCAGGATACTGCAGGACAAGAAAGCCAAGGGGAGCAGGGAAGCTAACCCGGCGAGGGGCCCAGAGACAATAGCCAGAGAAGCAGTGAATAAGAAGGGAGACCAGAGGCTCAAGTGAGGAGCCAGGAAAGGAAATGGAGAGCCAAGGGCCAGGGCTTGGACAGGAGGCTCAAGACAGTGGACAATATTTGGGAAGGAGGGCAGGGGACCCAGGAGAGGTCAGGCTCCTAGCCCAGGGCCACATGCAGGTTTCAGGGTTCCTGGTGAAGGACCAAGCACCCAGGGAGAGGAGGGGGCCCAGGCAAGGGGCAGGGAATTTTTTCCCATAAGAATCCCTGGATCACATGAGAATCTATGGCCAGGGTCCTGGCAAAGGAGGCCAGGAAAGGAAGGGGACCAGAAGGAGGGTATTGGGAGAGTAATACAGGGGGTAGGGGTGCTTGCCCATAGGGGCAAGACCCAGGACCCAAGCCAGGAACCCAGGCAAGGAACCCACACTATCAAGCTTGATAGGCGACCCAAGGAGCAGGAGAACTGCGAGTGACAGAAAAAAGCCAGAGAGAAAGGGAAGGAAAGGCATGCATGAGGACCAGGAGAAGCCAAGTGTCACCTAGGGGAGCATGCTGGCACACCAAGCAAGGGGCCTCCAGGTCAGAGCCAACATGAAGAGACTCCTTGCTATGCCAAGGGCCATGAGGAACGTGGTCAGTGGCTCAGGCGACTGCCCAGGCCCTAAGATTAAAGCACAATGGTTCAGGGTTAGGGAGGGCTAGGTTGCAGTAGGGGCAGCATGGAAGGCCAGAGGGAAGGGAAGGGATTGCTCAGGTCTGGGTTGGAACAAGTCCATGTTAACTGCCAGGCCTCAAGGTTGAGGCAGTGAAGGGGACTCAGGCGAGTGGCAGGGCTGTGTTTCCCTTAGGGAGCATTCAGGGCACAGAGGTGAGCCAATTTGCTCCTCTGCCCCAGGTGAGTAGATCCTCATAGAGGGACCTGGAACAATGGAGGGGCCAAAGAGGATACTGTCAAGGGATACCTGGTGTGCAGAAGGTGTGGGGGTGGGCTGCCAGGACCCATTCAAGCAGCATAGACTAGGGAGAATCAGGGGGAGTGGAGGGTCCGGGATGCCAGAATACCATAGCATGAGGGGATCAGATGGGAGGCACAGGAGGGGGCTGGCAAAAGAGGCCTGAATCCAAGGGACAGGGAAAGTGTCCTCAAGAAGGGTAGCCAGGGACTCAAGCAAGGCCTGAAAGCAAGAAACAGGGAAAGGGGTTTTAAGAAGGGCGAGAATGGCTCAGAGTCTCAAGCAAGGAGCCGAGCCCACTAATGGAGAGCCAAGTCCTAGCACCTGGGCATGGGTGAATGAAAAGAAACATGGAGGGTGGCCAGCGGGAGGGGAGAAAGTGGAGTGGGTGCACATGGGAAGAAGGGCTCAAAGCTCTGGTCCGCTGCAGTATGTCACGGGTCCAGAGCAGGGTCCGGGCTTAGGAAGGCCAAAGGTCCAAGGAAAGGAGCAGTTCTGTTTTCCCAAAGGGAGCACCAGTGACAAGACGCCAGGCCAATTGCCTGGCCTGGATGAGCATCCTGGGAAGGGAATCAGGAAGCAGGCTTGGCAGAGACAAAAAGGACAGGAGGGCTGATGCAGGGCACAGCCTGAAGGGCTTCAAGAAGGGTATGGGTGGGATGGGGACCAGGACCCTAGCAAGGAGCCAAGGAAAGGGAATTTTAAGGGGCCCAGGCAAGGGGAGAGGAGGCAATGCTTGGCCTGGAAGGCAGGGCTGCACTATGGTACTGCAGTACAGGAAAGCCAAGGGAAGCAAGGAAGCGTTCCCAGCGAGGGACCCTCAGACAATGCCCAGAAAAGCAGAGAGCAAGAAGGGCCACCAAAGGCTCAAGTGAGAAGCCAGGGCAGGGAGTGAAGAGCCAAGGTCCAGGGATTTGGCTGAGGGCTCAGGACACTTAAAAAGATTTGGGAGGGAAGGCAGGGGTTCCAGCAGGTGGCATTGAGGCTCTAGGCCCAAAGCCACATCCAGGTATAAGGGTTCCTGGTGCAGGATCAAGCACCCAGTGAGAGCAAAGGGCCCAGGCAAGGGACAGAGCTCTGTTTCCCATAAGGTGCTCTGGCTCATATTTGAATCCAGGGCCAAGGACCAGGCAAAGGAGGCCAAACAAGGGAAGGGGACCAGGAGGAGGGCAAAGGGAAGGCACGGTGGGGAGTCATGGTGGTTGCACAGTAGGGCAAGAGCCATGACCCATGACAGGCCCCCAGGCAAGGGACCCACCAAATCAACTGTGTTGAGGCACTCAAGGAGAAGGAGACCTGCAAGTGACAGAAAAAAAGCACAAGGGAAAGGGAGATAGCGGTTTTGTGAGGACCAGGAGACAGAGTGAAGTGCAGAGGGCACCTAGGGGAGCACGTTGGGGAGCCCAAGTAGTATCAGACCCAACAGGAAGATACCCCATGCTACAGGCATACAGGCAAGGGACCCACCCAATCAATTGTGATGAGGGAGACCTGTAAGCGCCAGTAAAAAGCTCAATGGAAAGGGAGGTAGGGGCTGCTTGAGGACAAGGAGACAGAGGGACGTGCAAGGGGCACCTAGGTGAGCCAGCTGGAGGTCCCATGTTAGGGGCTCTCTGGTCAGACCCAACACAAGGAGACTCCATACTCTGTCAAGGGACATGAGAAACACAGTCCGGGGCCTTGGTGAGTGCCCAGGACTGGAAACTGGAGCATAAAGGGTCAAAGTTAGGGAGTACGGGATTGGGTAGGGGCAGCATGCAAAGCCAGGGCTCAGAGGAGGAAAGGGAGCAGATCGCTCAGGGCTACATTGTAGCAAGTCCCCTGTTAACTGGCAGGCCTCAAGGTAAAGTCAATGAAGGGGACTCAGGTGACTGGCAGGGCTGTGGTTTCCATAGGGAGCATTCAGGGTGCAGAGACCTGCCAAATCCAGTCCTCTGTCCCAGGTGAGTATATCCTCAGAGAGAGAACTGGAGCAATGAGGGGCAAAAGAGTGTACTCTTAGGGGATACCAGGCGGGCAAAGGTTAGGGAGGTGGGCTGTAGGACTCTTTTGAGAAGCCTAGACTAGAGCAAAGCAGGGGTAGCTGAGGCTACTGGCAGTGCCAGGATACCACAGCATGAGGGGAACTGAGGTGAGGGACAGAAGGGGGCTGGCAAAACCAAGGTACAGGGACATGGTCCTAGAGAAGGGTGGCCAGGGGTTCAAGTAAGGAGCTGGGCCCAGAAATGGAGAGCCAAATGCTAGGACCTGGGCCTGGCTGAATTAAAAGAAACATGGGTAGGGAGGGGCAGGAGGGGAGAAAGGGGAGCCACTGGCATAGGGGGAGAAGGGCTCAAGGCCCGGTCCACTGCAGGGTTTCAGGGGTCTGGAACAGGGCCCAGGCTGAGGGAGGCCAAAGGGCCCAGGCAAAGGGAACAGCTATGTTTTCCCAAAGGGAGCACCCAGGGCCAAGAGGTCAAGCCAAATCACCTGACTCGGGTGAGCATCCTGGGAAGGGGATCAGGAAAGCAGTCATGGCAGATACAGAAAGGACTGGAGGGCCTAAGGAGGGCACAGCCTGAAGGGCTGCAAGACAGGTGAGGGTGGTCTGGGGGTCAAGACCCTAGCAAGGAGCCCAGAACAGGACCTAGAACAGGGCCAGGGGAGAGCAGGGAACTTTGGGATGGGAAGACAGGGCTGCACTAGGGGACTGAGGTAAAAGAAAGCCATGGGGTACAGGTAATTGGCCCCAGCGAGGGGCCCTCAGACAATGCCCTGAAAAGCAGTGAGCAAGAATGGCCACCAGAGGCTCAAGCTAGGAGCAAGGCCTGGCATCAGAGAGCTAAGGGGCAGGACTTGGGCAGGGGCTCAGGACACTGGAAAAAATTTGGGAGGGAAGGCAGGGAATCCAGCAGGGGGCAGTCAGGCTCCTGTCCCATGGCCACCTGCAGGTGTTAGGGTTCTTGGTGGAGGACCAAGCACCCAGGGAGAGCAAGGGGCCCAGGCAAGGGGCAGTGCTCTGTTTCGCATAAGGTTCCCTGGCTCATAGTTGAATCCAGGGCCAGGGACCAGGACAAGGGAAGATGGCTAGGAGAAGCGGTATGAAAGGGCACAGTGAGGGGTCTTGGTGGGTGCACTGTAGTGCGAGAGCCATGACCCAAAACAGGCCCCCAGGTAAGGGACCCACCCGGCCTAATGTGATGATGGACCCAAATAGCAGGAAACTTGCAATCACCAGGAAAAAGCTCAGTGGGAAGGGATGTAGGGGCTGCATGAGGACCAGGATACAGAGGAAAGCTCAAGGAGCACCTAGGTGAGCCCGCTGAGGGGCCCAAGTAAGGGTCCCCCAGTTCAGACCCAACACGAGGAGACTACATGCTATGTCAAGGTACATGAGGAACAGAGACAGGGGCCTAGGCGACTGCTCAGGCCTGGAAACTGGATCACAAAGGGTCAGGGTTTGGGAGTGCTGGGTTTGGGTAGGAGTAGCATGGAAAGCCAGAGGAGGAGATCTCTAAAGGCTGGTTTGGGGCATGTCCCATGTTAACTGCCAGGCCTAAAGGTACAGGCAGTAAAGGGGACTAAGGTGACAGGCAGGGCTGTGTTTCCCATAGGGAACATTCAGGGTGCAGAGACCCATCAAATCCGCTCATCTACCCTAGGTGAGAAGATACTTAGAGGGTTTCCTGGACCAATTAGGGGCAAAAGAAGGTACTGTGAGGGTATATCTGGCAAGGCGGAGGTTGGGGGTGTCTTTGGGCTGCAGAACCCATTTGAGGAGCTTAGGCTAGAGCAAAGCAGGTATAGTGGAGGCTCTGGGCAGTGCCAGCATACCACAGCATGAAGGAAACAGAGGGGAGACACAGGAGGGGGCTGGCAAAAGGGGCATGAAACCAAGGGACAGGGACTGGGTCCTGGAGAAGGGCAGCCAGGGGCTCAAGCATGGAGCCAGGCCCAGTAATAGAGAGCCAAGTGCTAGCACCTGGGCCTGGGTGAAAGAAAAGAAACATGGATAGGGAGGAGTGGGAGGGGAGAAAGGAGAGTGGCTGACACAGGGGAAGGAGGGCCCAAGTACCAGGTTCACTGCAGAGTGTCAGGGTTCAGGAGCAGGGCCTGTGCTGAGGGTTGCAAAATCACCCAGGCAAGGGGCAGGGCTATGTTTTCCCAAAGGTCATATCCTGTGACTCAGGTGAGCATCCTGGGGATTGGATCAGGAAAGCGGGCTTGTCAGATACAGAAAGACAGGAGGGCCAAAGGAGAGCACTGCTTATAGGGCTGCATGACGGGTGTGGGTGGGTTGTGGGCCAGGACCAAAGCAAGGAGCCCAGGCAAGGGACAGAGAAGAGGGCCCAGGCCAGGGGAGAGCAGGGAACACCAGACCTGGAAGGCAGGGCTTCACGAGGGTACTGCAGTCCCGGAATACCAAGGGGAGCAGGGAAGCGGCCCCAGCGAGGGGACCTCAGGCAATGCCCAGAAAAGCAGTGAGCAAGAAGAGCCACCAGAGGCTCAAGCGAGAAGCCTGGCCAGGTAACGGAGAGCCAAGGGCCAGGACTTGGGCAGGGGGCACATGCCAGTGGATTACATTTTGGAAAGAAGGCAGGGGATCCAGCAGGGGGAAGTCAGGGTCCAGGCCCAGGGCCACCTCCAGTTTTCAGGGTTCCTGGTGCTGGACCAAGCACCCAGGGATAGAAAGGAGCCCATGCAATGCCAGAGCATTGTTTTCCATAAAGCATCCTTGATCAGATGAAAATCTATGGTCAGGGTCTTGGCAAAAGAGGCCAGGAAAAGGAAGGGGGTCATAAGGAGGGTGACAGCAAGGCATGCAAGGGGGTCGGGTTTGGTACACATAGGGGCAAGACCTAGGACCAAGCCAGGCACCCAGGCAAGTGACCCACCCGATCAATGGTGATGGGGGACCCAAAGAGCAGGAGACCTGCGACCACCAGGAAAAGGCTCAAGGAGAAGCGGAGGAAGAGGATGCATTACGACCAGAAGAAGCCAAGGGGCACCTAGGGGATCCCGTTGGCAGACCCAAGCAAGAGGCTCCCAGGTCAGACCCAACACAAAGAGACTCCTTGCTCTGCCAAGTGCCATGAGAAATGCGGTCAGCGGATGAGGCAAATGCCCAGGCCCAGGGAACAGAGCACAAAGGGTCAGGGTTAGGGAGAGCTGGGTTGTTGTAGGGGCAGAATGGAAGGCCAGAGGGATGGGAGGGGATCTCTCAGGGGTGGGTTGGTGCAAGTCCATGTTAACTGCCAGGCCTCAAGTTTCAGGCAGTGAGGGGGACTCAGGTGAGTGGCAGGGCTGTGTTTCCCATAGGGATCCTTCAGGGCACAGAAGCAAGCCAATTTCTCTGTTCTGCCCCAGGTGAGTAGATCCTCAGAGAGAGACCTGGAACAAAGGAGGGGGAGGGCAAGGAGGGTACAGTGAGAGGATACCTGGAGTGCAGAATAAGGGGGGTGGGCTGCAGGACACATTCCAGCAGCACAGGGTAGGGAGAAGCAGCAGGAGCAGAGGTTCTGGGCAGTACCAGCATACTACAGCATTAGGGGAACAGAGGGGAGGCACAGGAGTGGGCAGGCAACAGGGGCCTGAAACCAAGGGACAGGGAAAGGGTCCTCAAAAAGGGTAGCCAGGGTCTAAAGCAAGGAGCCTTGCCCAGTAATGGAGAGCCAAGTGCTAGCACCTGGGCCTGGGTGAATGAAAAGAAACATGGAGGGGGAGCAGTGGGAGGGAAGAAAGTGGAGTTGGTGGCACAGGGGGAGAATAGCTCAAGGCCCAGATCCACGGCAGGGGACATGGAGCAGGGCCCCCGCTGTGGGAGGACAAAGGGCCCAGGCAAGGGGCAGGGTTACATTTTCCAAAGGGAGCCTCCAGGGACAAATCAAGTCGCCTGTCCCATGTGAGCATCCTGGGTAGGGGATCAGGAAGCGGGTGTGGCAGAGACAGAAAGGACAGGAAGGTCTAAGCAGGGCACAGACTGAAGGTATGCAAGATGGGTGCGCGTGGGTTGGGGGTCAGAACCCCAGGAAGGAGCCCAGGGAAGGGGCCTCGAAGAGGACCCAGGCCAGGGGAGAGCAGGGAACGCCAGGCTGGGAAATCAGGAGTGCACGAAGGTACTGCAGTACAGGAAAGCCAAGGAGAGTAGGAAAGTAGCCCCAACGAGGAGCCCTCAGACAATACCCAGAGAAGCAGTGAGCAAGAAGGGCCACCAGAGGCTCAAGAGAGGAGCCAGGCCAAGGAACTGAGAGCCACGGCCCATGGCTTTGGCAGGTGACTCAGGACAATGGATAAGATTTGGAAAGGAAGGCAGGGGATCCAAAAAGGGTCAGTCAGCTCCAGGCCCTGGGCTATCTCCGGGTTTCAGGGTTTCTGATGCCGGACCAAGGACCCAGGGAGAGCAAAGGGCCCAGGCAAGGTGCAGGGCATTGTTTCCCATGAGGCGACATGGATCAGATTAGAATCCAGGGCCATGGTCCTGGCAATGGAGGCCAGGAAAATGAAGTGGGCCAATTGGAGTGCAGTGGGAGGGCACTGCAGGGGGTCAGTTTGGAGGCACATAGGGGCAAGACCCAGGGCCCAAGCCAGACGCCCAGGCAAGGGACCCACCAGATCAATGGTGATGTGGGGCCCAAGGAGCAGGAGACTTGCAAGTTCCAGAAAAAAGCGTGAGGGGAAGGGTAGGAAGAGGCTGTGTGAGGTCCAGGAAAGCCAAAAGGCACGTAGGGAAGCCCACTGACAGGGCCAAGTAAGGGGCCCTGAGATCAGCCCTGACATTCCATGCTATGCCAAGGTATCTGAGGAACGCAGTCCAGGGCTCAGGCGAGCACCGAGGCCCGAAGGTTGGAGCACAAAAGGTCAGGGTTAGGGAGGGCTCAGTTGCAGTAGGGGCAGCATGCAAGGCCAGAGGGCAGGGGAGTGAATGGGGGGATAGATCAGGGCTGGGTGGAGGAAGTCCATGTTACCTGCCAGGCAGTGAAGGGACTCAGGAAAGTGGCAGGGCTGTGTTTCCCATAGGGAGCATTCAGGGCGTATACGCGAGTCAATTCTGCTCCTAGGCCACAGGTGAGTAGATCTTCAGAGCAGGACCTGGACCAAAGGAGTGGAGGCCGAAGAGGGTACTGTGAGGAGATATCAGGTGTGTGGAAGTGGGGTTTGGCTGCAGGACATATTCCAGTAGCACAGGTAGGGAGAAGTTGAGGTGTGGAGGGTCTGGGCCATGCCAGCATACATCAGTATGAGGGGATCAGAGGGAAGGAACAGGAGGGGGAAGGCAACAGGTGACTGAAACCAAGGGACAGGAAAAGGGTCCTCAAGAAGCAGGAGAACAGCTCACCTCTGTTGGCCCCCAAATTTGGCCTTGGTGCCAGTGGGGGGTGAGGTTCTTTGCCTCACCTCTGTTGGCCCCCAAATTTTAGATGATAACTAGCAGAGGGGAGGAGGATACAGAAACGCCACGACACCAATCCAATTGACATCTCCTTTGGAAAAATTGTACCACCAGTGACACCATCAGCAAAGATACTCCATCACTACCACAATTCGCTGCACCAACAGATAGTTAACAATGTATACAAGAGATACATAATCCTGGGAAGTTCTGCAAGCAGTTCAAAGCAGAGGAATCCATCAATATGTCCATTTCCTCCCAAAGTAAATCAACTCCTTGATTGAGCATTACTTGTTGAGTAATTATTCATTGATGCATCAGTTTAGACGTTTACTGTGATAGCTATCGAAGAAGCTGTAGTTTGTTTTTATCTTTGTCTTCACTGGCACTGGGAAGAAGATAGGAATTCTGGTAATGATGGTTAAAATAAAAGCCTTGTAGCTTTACACAGGTGAAATCTCCATTGCAATGTTCAAAAACTCCACATTAGAAAAATATAACTGATCAGAAAAACATTAACCTAGGTCTGTATGAGCTTAAAAAATAAAATAGAACTTTATGATGTGGGAAAGGGCAATATTAAAATAGATATTGAAAAAAAGACATCCTGGTTACCACCTGGGTTTGACTCTTTTTTGGATATCCCATCCTTTTTCCTGTAACTTGCATAATGGGTCTGAAGGTATTCCCACAAGCAAGCCCCAAGGTTTTTTACATTTGAAATAGGCATTAATGGTGTTCATTATTCATTACCCTCCAGGTGTGGGAGAATCACTGTCACAGATGCAAGAATTGCCAAGCTGGAGCTCTGGATATCAGCTGTTATGGATTTGAGTCAAATCATCTTCCTTTTGGTCTGTATAAATTGCTTTGGTTAGTCTCTCTGGAATCCAAATAGGCTGCTGTTCTCCCTGTGGAAACGCACAAACAGAACCCCGACTCCAGACAATCACTGGGTCAGGACATTTCAATTGTTCTGTTAGAATATCCTTCCAAAGTACCTTAGGCTTATGTACATTTTTTGGACACATATGCCTTTCTGCAGCACTAAGGCCTGATGAATCCAAATTTAAAAAGTTTAGAGTAAAAAGGGTTATTTTAAGTTTATCTTTGGGGGATATATACCCCTTCCCAATTCCCTCTTTTTGCTTTAATAAGTACATTTTAATAGTTTGATGAGCTATTTCAACTATGCCTTGTCTCTGTGGATTGTATGGGATTCCTGTTATATGAGTAATGCCAAATGATGAGCAAAATTGTTTAAAAGAGGTAGAAGTATAGCCAGGACCATTATCTGTTTTTAACTGTTTTGGAACGCCCACAGTGGCAAGATTTTGTAAGCAATGAGCTATAATATCTTTAGTTTTGTTCTCCAGCATGAAGGGAGCCCATCAAAAATCCGGAAAAAGTATCAACTGTAACATGCAAACATTTTAATTTTCCAAATTCTGGCAAGTGTGTGACGTCAATCTGCCAAATATGGTTAGGAATCAGTCCTCTAGGATTGACTCCAAGATTAACTTGTGGTAAAAAGGTCACACAATTTTGACATTGTTTTATTATTTGTCTAGCTTGCTCCTTAGTTTTTAAAATGCTTTTGTAAAGTATTAGCATTGACATGGAACCTTTTATGGAAATTTGTAGCTACTTCTAGTGCAGAGAAAATATGTATGTAATGTGTAGTTTTTTCTGCTAAATCATTGCCCAAACTAAGGGCTCCAGGCAGTCCTGTATGTGCCCTGATATGTCCTATAACGAGTAGATCTTTTCTGTTCTAGATTAGACTTTGTATAGTGGAAAACAAAGAGAAAACAGTAGAGGAGGGGGAACTCCTACCAGCATCTTCAAGGGATACTATAGCATTAGTATATACTGACTATCAGAAAATAAATCAAATACAGAATCTTTAAACATCACAAAAGCTTTTAAAACTGCATTAAGCTCTACCTTTTGAGCTGATTGTTTGGGTACTAAAAACTGTAAAACATTGATCAGGAATAACTACTGCTGCTGTACCATTATTTGACCCATCAGTGAATATAATTGGAGCATTCATGATAGGTGTTTTTCTTGTCATTTTTGGAAAAACTACAGGATGTGAAGAACAAAAACACAATAAAGGATTAGATGGTAAGTGGTTATCAAATGAAACATTAGATTTGCACATGATTATTGCCCAAGTATTTAACTCATTAGCTAACTCATCAATTTGATCCATAGTATATGGAGTAATAATTTTATTGGGAGAAATTCCAAACACTCCCTTTGCTGCTTTTATTCCTTTGAGTATTAATTGTCCTACAGCCTCAGGATATCTAGTAAGATTAGTGTTAGGAGAATAAGATAAATGTATCCACAATAATGGACCTTCTTGCCAAAATACTCCTGTAGGAATATTTTTTGTTTGTAGTACAATAAATAATAAAGGGAAACATATATCAATTCTATCCAAATGCATATTTTCCATATATGTTTCAATATTTTTAATGCCTTTCTTGCTTCAGGCATTAACATTCAAGGTGAATTTGGATCTGATGGACCTTTTAGGATATTAAATAAAGGTCCCACTCTCCTATTGGTATGCCTAGATAAGGCCTTATCCAATTTATGTCTCCTAATAACTTTTGAAAGTTTTTAAGTGATTTGAGATGATCTCCTAGTATTTGAATTTTTGGTGGACGGACCATGGTTGAGGATAATAGAACTCCTAAATAATTAATTGGAAAATTTAATTGTACTTTATCTGTTGCTATCTCTAGATTATAATTTTTTAATAAACTTGTAAGTGTGGCATAACATTCTACCAATGTGTTTTTATCTTTATGTGCTAATAATACATCTTCCATGTAGTGAGATATTTGTAGTTCAGGATTTTGATTTCTAAGTGGCTGGATTGCCTTGTTAACATAAATTTGACACATAGTTGGGCTGTTAGCCATCCCTTAAGAAAGTACTTTCCATTCATATCTCTGAGAAGGACCTTCATGATTCAGTGCAGGGATAGTAAATGCAAAACCCTGACTATCCTCAGGATAAATTGGAAAAAAAAAAACAATCTTTAATATCTATAGCTAAAACGTTCCAGGTTTTTGGCAAAGCAGACAATTGAGGAATCCCCGATTGAGCAGGTCCCATAATAACCATCTCATTATTAATGGTTCTTAAATCTTGCCATAATCTCCATTTACCAAATTTCTTTTTAATGACAAAAAATGGGAGTATTATGGGGAGATATGGAAGGTTGTATATGTCCCTCCACTAATTGTTGTTTGGCCAGGTCATGGGCTGCTTGTATCTTTCCTTTAGTCTGGGGCCACTGAGGAACCCATATTGGTCTTTCTGAGTTCCAAGTAATTTTTATTGTCTCAGTTACCCCTTCTGAAAACCCATTCCATGTCTATCTATTCCTTGATGTATTTGATTTGGTGCTGCTATAGCTTGTTCTTGTTCTCCTAATCTTTTTTCTTTCCTAAAACCTTGTCTACCCCTAATAGTGAGCACATTTGGATTGATGTTATTTGTTAATGTCAAATCAAATTGATCTAAGACATCTCATCCCCATAAATTTATAGGAAGGTGATCCAATACATATGGCTATATAGTTCCTTCACATCCTTCAGGATCCTTCCAATCTAACACCATTGCACTTCTATGGGGATTAGTCACCACTCCTAGGCCTGGAAGCATTTTTTGTGGCTTGTTGTAATGGCCAACCTTTCGGCCATTCTTGATGATGCTAAGGTCTGCACCTATATCAAGTAACCCATTAAATTCATGTCCTTAAATAATTAGTTTTAGCATTGGGCGAGAATCTAAATTTAAAGACAGCATAGCCCAATCTACACCTGTGGTGTCTAATACCCTGGAACCTCTTTCTATAGTACTACTGGAAAATTTATCATGTAGGCTGGGTATTACTAATAACTGTGCTATTCTATCTCCTGGTGAAATTACTGATATACCCTTTGGAGAACTAGGAATAATTTTTATTTCACCTTCATAATCGGGATCAATTACTGCAGGAATTATCATAAGTCCTTTTAGAGTAGAATAACTGTGTCCAAACAATAAGCCTACTGTTCCTTGGGGAAGAGGTCCTTTTAATCCTGTGGGAATGATTTGAACTCCCATCTCTGGAGTTAGTACTGCTCTGGCAGAGGTGCAGATGACTAACCCTGCATTCTCTCTGGTTCGTCTGATGAGATATCTGATGGATAATGTGTCCTGGCACTACCCTGATGGTGTTGCTGGGTTCCTCTGCTGCATTTTGCCTTGCTGTCTCCATGCAAAATTCCTCATTGGCAACCTTCCATAACAAATATTGTCCTCCATTTATCACAGATTTACACATGGTAGCCCAGTCTGCTGGCGTCATGTCCAAGTTGGTAATGGATTCGACCATGCTTACAGTGAAGGGTGCTTGAGGGCCACAGGTTGTTACAGCCTCCTTTAGCTACTTCACTGTTTTGAAATCTAGAGCACGGTTAATTCACTGCCCTCCTGCCTGTTCAAGTACAGTGCATGCCAATCTTTGAGGTCCTGTCTCAGGATCCCATCTATCAACTATGGCCGTTGAGGGCCACTACGCTGTCTCCGTAGGTGGAGCTGTTGGTTGAATTACGCACTCTGGTGATAGAACGGTGTTAGTAGCAGCCTCCTGTTGTAGCTTTTACCCTAATAGCCCCTTTTTCTTCCTCTGTCTGACTAGCTCGAGAAACCTTCTCTTTTGCTTGATCTAAAATGTCTTTCTCCAGGGTCTGAACCTCTAAAAATTTACTTAACACTCTTTCAGTTTGTTTTTTACTGATTTCTAATCTACTATAAAGATAACACAACCCAACAAAGTAACACAAAACAAAACCGAAACAGAATGAAACAAAAACGGAACAAAAAATTGTTGTATCAATTTTCCTATTTTCTTGACATGTGCATTTGTGGTCTATTTCTGTCTCTTCCTCAGGGGCGAACAACTTCAAACCTGGATCCAACCATTTTTCCCAGTTTGTCTGAGAAAGTTCTAGGGATAAGCAGCTTGAAACAAAAACAAAACAAATCAAAACAAGAACACATTGGAGACCCCTCCCACCTGGGTGTCTGGGAGAGCTGGAAAAACTCTGCTGGCTGGGTAAAGGGAAGTCACCTTTCTAGGGGGCAGACCACTCCAAACTTGGTGTCAGGGGAAGCTCCTTAACCACTGCAGCCAGGGTAGAGTGGACTCAACCCTCCAGGCAGAAGACCGTGCCCACCTGTGTGTCAGATGGAGCTCATATAGGCCAGCAGCCAGGGTAGAGGCAACCTGCACCTCCAGGTGAGAAACACCTCCCACCTGGAAATGGGAGTAAATCCTATACCGCCTTAGGCAGGGTAGAGGGGACTTGCCCTTCCAAGTGGAAGACCCCTCCCACATTGGTGTCTGGTGAGGGCGGATTTTATGCACCTCCATCTTGGGAAGTAGTGACTCACCACTCCAGGCTGGAGACCACTCCTACTGGGGTAGTAGGGGGCTCATATACCCCTGAAACCAGGGTTGAGGGGACTCGACCCTTCAGGGAGGAGACCCTCCCACCTGAGTGGGGGGGAGGGCCTATACCGCTGCACCAGAGTAGTGTGGACTCACTCCTCCACACATTAGTACCCTCCCACCAGGGTGTCACGGGTAACTTGTAGACCACCTTAGACAGGGTAGACGAGGCTTGCTCATCCATGCGGGAGACACCTCCAACCTGGCTGTCATCTGGAGCTCATATACCACCCCATCTATGCTAGAAAGTACTTGCCCCTCCTGGCGGGATATCCCTCCCACCTGGGTTTCTGGGGCAGCTTGTATACCTCCACATTCTGGCTAGAGGGGACTCGCTGCTCCAGTAAGGAGACCCTTCTCACCTGTGTGTCAGGGAGATATCATATACTGCCACTGCATATGTAGAGGGGACTTGCTCATCCAGGCGGGAGATCCCTCTCACCTGTGTTTGTGTGTGGGAGATCCTATACCGCCACAGCCAGGGTAAAGGGGACTCGTCCCATCCAGGAGGGAGATCCATTCCACCTGGGAGGGATGGGGAGCTCCTATAGTGCTGAAGCCAGGGTAGAGTGTACTCACTCCCCCTGGGTGTCAGGGGGAGTACCTATACCACTGCAGCCAGGGTAGAAGACACTTGCCCTTCCAGTAGGAAGACCTTTCTCACTGGGTCTCTGGTTGACCTATTATACCTCTGCAGCCAGGGAAGAGGGGACTCGCCCCTATAGGAAGGATACCCCTCCCATCTTGGTATGGTAGGGGAGCTCCTATAACACAGCAGCCAATATAAAATGGACTTGCCCCTCAAAGCAGGAGACCCTTCCCACCTGGGTGTCTGGGAGATCTGGTGCACCGTCTCAGCCAGGAAAGAAGGAAGTCACCCCTCTAAGTGGAAGAAATCTCCAACCTGGGTGTCAGGGGAAGCTCCTTAACCACTGCAGCCAGAGTAGAGAGTACTCGACCCTTCAGGCAGAAGACCCGCTCCACCAGGGTGGCAGGTGGAGCTCATATAGCTCAGCAGGCAGGGTAGAGGTGCCTCGCACAACCAGACGAGACACCTCCTACCTGGGAATGGAAGTAACTCCTTTACTGCCTTAGCCAGGGTAATGTGGACTCGCCACTCCAGGCAGAAGACCCCTCCCACCTGGGTGTCAGGTGGAGCTCATATACACCAGCAGCCAGAGTAGAGGAGACTCGCACTTCCAGTCCAGAGACACCTCCCACCTGGGAATGGGGTTAATTCCTGTACTGCCTTAGCCAGAGTAGAGGGGAATCGCCCCTCCAGGCAGAAGACACCTCCCACATGGGTGTCTGGTGAGGTGAGTATCTTAAACACCTGAATATGGAGTAGCAGAGAATCACCCCTCCAGGCTGGAGATCCCTCCCTCCTGGGCGTAGGAGGGGTCTCTCATACCCCCACAGCCAGGATTGAAGGGACTCGCCCCTTCATGCGGGAGACCCTCCCACCTATGTGTGGGGGTGGAGCTTGTATACCACTGCAACCAGGGTATTGGGGACTCACCCCTCCAAGTGGGAGACCTCTCCCACCTAGGTTTCTGGGGGAGATAACATGCCATTGCAGCCAGGGCAATATGTACTCCCTTCTCCAGGAGGGAGACCCATTCCACCTGGGTGTCCTGGGGAGCTCCTATACTGCTGAAGCCAGAGTAGTAGGGATTCGCACCCCTAAGTGGGAGACCCCTCCCACCTGGGTGTCAGGTGGAGTTCCTATACCATTGCAGCCAGGAAAGAGTGGACTTGCACTTCCAGTTGGGAGATCCCTCCCACATGTGTATCTGGGTGGCTTCCTATACCTCCAAAACCAGGGTAGAGGGGACTCGCTTGTCCATGGGGAAGACCACTCCCACTTGTACATAGTGGGGTGCTTGTGTACCACCTGAGCCAGATAAGAATTGTCCCTCCAGGCGTGAGACCCCTCCCACCTGGGTGAAGGGGGGAACTCCTATACCACTCTAGCCAGAGCAGAGGGGACTCGCCCCTCCTTGTGAGATACCCATCCAACATGGGTGTCAGGGAGAGATAGTATACCACTGCAGGCACGGTAGAGGATACTTGACTCTTAAGTTGGGAGAACCCTCCCATCTTTGTATGGAGTGGGCAGCACGTATACCACAGCAGCCAGATTAGAGAACATGCCCCTCCAGGCAAGAGACCCATTCATCCTGAGTGTCAGGGACAGCTGGTATACCACTGCAGCTAAGGTAGAGGAGATTGGCTCCTGCAGGCAGGAGATCCCTCCCACCTGGGTGTGTGTGGGAGAGATCCTATACCTCTACAGCCAGGGTAGAGAGAACTTACCCATCCATGCGGAAGACCATTCCTACCTGTGTGTAGTGGGGCACTTGTATACTGCCTTAGCCAGGCTAAAGAAGACTTGTCCCTCCAGTGAGGAGACCCCTCCCACCTGGGTGTCTGGGAGAGCTTGTATACCATCACATCCAGGGTAAAGGTGACTCATTGCTCCAGGTGGCAACCCCTCCCACCTGTGTGTACTGGGACCTCTTATATGGCAAAAGATAAAGTAGAGGGGACTCCCCCTTCCAGGCAAGATACCCCTCACACATGTGTGTCAGGGGAGCTTGTATACAGCCAAAGCCAGGGAAGAAGAAACTTGCCCATACATGCTGAAGACCACTCCCACCTGTGTGTAGGGGAGTGCTTGTATACCGCCTTAGCCAAGGTAGAAAAGACTTGCCCTTACAGGTGGGATAACCCTTTCATCTGGGTTTTTTGGGGAGCTTGTATACTCTCATTGCCCGGGGAAGAGGGGACTCATTGCTCCAGGTGGGAGACCCTTCCACCTGGGCATCAGTGGAGGGTCTATACCCCACAGCCAGTATACAGGGTACTCGCCCTTCTTTCCAGAGACCCCATAAACTGGGTGTAGGGGAAGCTCCTATACTTCCAGAGCCAGATGAGAGTGTACTCAACCCTCCAGGTGGAAGATCCCTTTCACCTGGTTGTCAGGGGAGTTCATATACTGCCACAGGCAGGATAGAGGAGATTTGCAACTCGAGTCAGGAGACCCTTCCCACCATGGCATAGGGCGGAGCTCCCATACTACTGCAGCCAGGGTAGAGAGGACTCGCTTCTTCAGTCCAGAGACCCTACCAACTGGGTGTCAGGGGAGATCCTTTACTGCAGAAGCCAGGTTAGAGGGGAATTGCCTCTTAAGGAGGGAGACACCACCCATCTTGATATGAGGGTGATCCTGTATACCACAACAGGCAGAATAGAGGGGAATCACTCCTCCAAGCAGGAGACCCCTCCACTTTGGTGTCTGGGAGTGCTGGTACACCCCCTCATCCAGGATAGTGGGGTGTCACTTTTCTAGGTGGGACACCCCTCCTAATGGGGTGTCAGAGAAAGTTCCTATACTGTTGTAGCCAGGGTATAGTGCACTTGCCCTTTCCATTGGTAGACCCCTCCCACCTGAATATCTGGGTGAGCTTCTATCCCTCTGCAGCAAGGGTAGAGGGGACTCGCCCCTCCAATCGGGAGACCCCACTCACCTGGATGTCCAGGGGAGACTTAATTACTGTAGAGCCAGGGTACAGGGGACTTGCCATTTCAGGCGGAAGACCCCTCCAACTCGTTGTGTGAGGTGAGATCCTGTACCGCCACAGGCAGGGTAGAGGGGACTTGCCCCTCCAGGCTGAAGAATCCTGCCACCTGGGTTTCAGGGGGTGCTCTTATTTCACTGCAGCCAGGGTAGAGGGGATGTGACCCTCCAGGAGGAAGACCCCTTCCACCTGGGTGTCCTAGGGAGCTCCTATACCACCAAGGCCAGGATAGAGAAGACTCCCACCTCCAGGCAGAATACACCTCCCTCCTGGGTGTCAGGGGGAGTTCCTACACTGCTGCAGCCAGGGTAGAATAGACTTGCCCTTTCAGTTGGGAGACCCCTCTCACCTGGGTGTCAGTGGGAGCTCCTATAATGCCACAGTCAGGGTAGAGGGAACACGCCCCTGCAGGTGGAAGACCCCTGCCACCTGAGTGTACTGGGAGCTCTCATTTGGCAAGATCTAAAGTAGAGGGGACTCACCCTTCCAGGCGTGATATCCCTCCCACCTGGGTGTCCAGAGAGCTTGTGTACTGCCCAAGCCAGGGTAGAGGGAACTCGCCAGTCCATGCAGAAGACCACTCCCACCTGTGTGTTGTGGGGCGCGTGTATACTGCCTTATCCAGGATAGAGAACACTCATCACTCCAGACGGGAGACCCCTCCCACCTGGGTGTCTGGGAGACATTGTATACTGCGACAGCCAGTGTAGAGGGGACTCATTGCTCCAGGCGGGAAACCCCTCCCACCTGGGTGTCAGGGGTAGCTCCTATACCCCCACAGCCAATGTAGAGGGGACTCTCCTCTCCAGTCAGGAGACCCTATAACCTGGGTATCGAGGAGAGCTCCTATACCGCTTCTATAGAGAGACAGCAGAGAGGGGACTCAACTCTCTAGGTGGACTATCTCGTCCACCTGGTTTTCAGAGGAGTTCATATACTGCCATAAGTAGGGCAGAGGAGACTCACCGCTGGAGGCAGGAGACCTCTCTCACCTGGGTGTAGGGGGGAGGTCCTATACCACTGTAGCCAGGGTACAGTGGACTCCCCTCTCCAGGCGGAATACTCATCACACCTGGGTTTTTGGGGGAAATTGTATTCCATCTTAGCCAGGGTAGAGGGGACTTGCCACTTCAGGCCAAATATCCCTTCCACCAGGTTGTCAGTGGAGTTCATTTACTACCAAAGGCAGGTAGAGGGGACTCACCACTCTAGGCCGGAGATCCTCCCATCTGGGTGTCAGGGGGAGATACTTAACAGCTGCAGCCATGGTAGAGGGGACTCGCCCCTCCAGGTGAGAGACACATCCAACCTGGGTGTCAGGGAAATCTATTATACCACTTCAGCCAGGGTAGAGGGAATCGCCCATCAGGTGGGAGACCCCTCCCATCTGGGTAAGGGAGGGATCTCAAATACAAAAGCTGACAGAATAGAGGGGACTTGCCCCTCCAAACAGGAGACCCCTCTCACCTGTGTGTCAGGTGGAGCTCAAATACCTCAGCAGCCAGGGTAGAGGCAACTTGCACCTCCAGGTGAGAAATACCTCGTACCTGAGAATAGGAGTAACTCCTATACTGCCTTAACCAGGATAGAGGGGACTTGCCCCTCTAGGCAGTAGAACCCTTCCACCTGGAGGTCAGGTGGAGCTCATATACCCCAGCATCCAGGGTAGATGCGACTGGAACCTCCAGGCGAGAGACACCTCCCACCTAGGAATGGGGGTAACTCCCATACCACCTTAGCCTGGGTAGAGGGAACTCACCCCTCCAGGCAGGAGACCCCTCCCACCTGGCTGTCTGTCGAGCTGGTTCCTTATGCAACTGCAGCTGGGGTAGCAGTGACTGGCTTCTACATGTGGGAGACTCCCCCCTCCTGTGGATAGCAGTGGACTCTTATACCCCTGCACCCAGTATTGTGGGAATTCAACCCTTCAGGCGGGAGACCCTCCCACCTGGGTGTGGGGCATTAGCTCTTATACCACTGCTGCAGCCATGGTAGTGGGGACTCGCCACTCTTGGCAGATTACCCCTCCCACCTTGTTGTACATGAGAAATTTTATACCACATTTGTCAGGGTAGACGAGGCTCGCCCATCCAGGCAGCAGATCCCACCAACATGTCTGGCATTGGGAGCTCATATACTATCACAGCCAGGGTAGAAAGTACTTTCCCTGAAACACACCAGGGTGTCAGGTGTGAAAGGAAAGTGACCACAACACTCACAGTGACCACTGCTTTATTGCAGCCGTGACAAAGAAGAGAAAGAGAGAGAGAGAGAGAGAGAGAGAGAGAGAGAGAGAGAGAGAAGAAAGAGAGAGCAAAGTAGAGTGAAAGCAAGAGAGGGAGACAGAGAGAGCAAGATAGGGGGACCCGGCACAAGGGAGTTTTTATAGCCAAATTCTTATGGGGTCTCTGAGTCTGTAAACTGCCTTGTAGGTAGAAAATGATTGGACCGCACAATAGTTGCTAAGGGTGTCATCTTCTGCCTTCAGGAAGATGGGGCAGGGGTCAGATGTGGGTTTCTGTTGCACCAGACAGGTGGGGGTCAAGTGTTCAGCCTTGAGTGCGGTTGAGTATTCAGTCTTGATGCAAATAGGTGATAAAAGACCAGACGGAAAGGTATTTGAGTGCATGGGTTATCCTGCAGAACATAGTTCAGGCTGTTCTGCACCTAAAATTTCTCCCATTTTGTTTTTCTAAATTATGGGGGTGGGGGCTGGCACAAAATTGTTTGGCTACTTTCTGCTGAGAGGGTCTGAAATGGGGCCTACTTGGGAGAGCTGTGGAATGTTCATGAACAGGTTTGGGTATATCAGGGCAGCTAGAGATAACATCCAGTGGCTATAGACAGTTATCTCAGAAGGGCAAAGTCCATAAAGTTTCCTTGAAGCCATAGGTTGTCAATGGCATCAAATCATTTCTGAGTGGAGGAGATCCTTGGTATCAGCCATTGGTCCTGTCATAGGGATTCTAGGAATTGTCTGAGGTGGCTTGGTTGAATTTAGTAATGTTAAGGGTGTTTGCCCAATTGTAGCCAGTGAAAAGTAATCGCCTTGACCCATAAATTGAGAGTGGGTGATGTTATCTGGTGCCAAGTTTCTTGGAAGTTAAAGTGCCATCTGTGGTTGGAATAGAAAATGAGGATAGGGGTTGGTGGGGGATGTGGAGCCTCCAAGTGATGTTGAGGCCTTTGGAGAATGGTTGAAAAATCTGAGAAGTGAAGGCTGGACCATTGTCTGACTGGATGGTGTTGGGAAGTCCAAAACTGGGAATGATCTCCTCAATGAGGATGGAGACAATGGTGTCAGCAATTTCCCTAGATGTAGGGAAGGATTGTACCCAACCTGTAAAATTATCAACCAAAGTAAGTAGGTAGTAAAGCTTTTTGTACCTAGGCATGTGAGTGAAGTTGATCTACCAGTCTTTGTCTGGCTGGTAGCTCCTCATCTGATGTGTGGGGAGTTTAGGTGTGATACTTCCTTGAGGGATACTGTAGAACAGACAGAACAAGCAGAGTGAACCTGCTGGAGAGTAGTTCTCATTCCTAGGAAGTGAAAGAGGTGGTAAAAACTTGAAAAGGCAATATAGAGGGTTTTAGATGGGCACAGAGTGTCTGGATCCAGAGGAGTTGGTCATGAGTCATAGGTCTCTGTCTTGGGCATCTGGGCTGGTATTCTTAAAGAAGTAGTTGATTACCAGGTGGTTGGTGAATTCATGTCTGATCTTGCAGGAACTTCTGTAGGTAATTTAAAGGTCATGTTTATTAGGAGAAATATAAATTTGACTAATAGAGTCCTGTGAGGGAATGGAACCAAGGCCACACTTGACTGAACATTCCCCATAGAGCCTATTGGCCTGGTTATTGTCTCCTTTTTTCTAGCTGTTCTTGTCCTTCATTACTCCCAGGAATGACTGTGTTCTGGCTTAACTCTTTTTTCATAGGTGTTTAAGATCAAGCTGGTCAAAATTGACTTTTTATCTATCTAATGTTAAGAGTCAGCCGAGTTCCCATAGGGGTCACTTGTGGAAAAACTTGAGAGCAGATTCATAATTCTGCTAATGCCATTGCGCTAGGATGTGTCCAGGTGTTTCTTGACCATTTGGCTTCCCTTGGAAGCATCAGGGATGTCTCCTGTCTCCAGTAACCTTCCTATTCACAACAAGTTCTATGATTGGGTTTTCTTCTCCAGTGGTCTCATTAAACTCCCTGAACTGGAGGTTATGTGGCCCAGAGTTGCAAAGCTCTTTAGAGAAGTTCTCTGTTCCCTAGATTCAGACTGACTCAGAGGGTAAGAGCCAAATATTGGTTTTCTTGGCCATTTTAATTTAAGACTTGATCTTAAACATCCAACAAAGTCAGTTTCACAGTCTTAAATTAAGAGTACTGGGCTTTAGCTTAAGTCTGGCCTACTTTGGAGTCATTCTGTCATGTAGTAATATGGGAGAAAGAGCCTTATATCAGGTAAGGTGGGGCTCTTTATAAATCTTAGGTAAAATGTTCTAGTATTGAGGCTGATCTTTGCTTTTCAATATCATTTTATAAAGTTTACGTATATTGTTGTTCAAGGTCACATGAATATTAGATAAAACCACATGATATTACAATTAAATTGTAACCCAGTGTATAGAATTTTATGTTAATCTTATTGATTACAGTCCAGTTATAGAAAATTAAATGATATAAATAAATCTGCAATATGTTATTTTTATAAGCCTAAAATTACCATGCAACCTTTTGGAGAACACCAGCTTGATATAAGTTTTTTTTAAAAGCTTCTATCTTAAAGATTTATATAACTGGAAAATATGAACACATTTAATATACAAAGAAGAGTAATAGTACCACAATTATTATTGATGTTTTTACATTAATCAAATTTAGCTCCTAAAGAAATAACATATTAAAATATTGTAAAATAACAATTATTGTTTACCCATAGTTGTATAATGTTTAATTCCTTCAAGATTACTTGCTCAAAAAACTTACATGTATAACCTACTTACACAGACCTTCTTTATCACTTACTTAAACCTATATAGCCAATGTATACAGACCTTCTTTATCACGTTCTTAAGCTCTTATTTACTTAATTATATAGACTTTGTATTCCAGAAATATTTTTCCCTTCTATTAAATGCATACCTAGAACCTTCTAATTTATCTTTCCCATCAGTTAACCTCTTCTTTATTCAAATTTTGAAACAGAACTTCTAAATTTCTGAACTTAGGCAAAATATTCCATTTAAATAAGAGATATTTTGTTATTTTCAGTACAGAATTAATCACACCTGTTTAGCATTTCATGAAAACATAAACAGTGTTTAAGTATATAGAATTATACCCTTGTAGGAAAGGACAAGCGGCAAGGCACCTAAGATAGTACCAAAAATAGAGAATGAGTTTTATTTGGTTGCAGCCAGATTCAGAGGGCACAGCTTCTGCTGTAATCAATTAATCCCATGAACCCCAAGTTTAGGTTGTTTCATAATTTTTTAACAAGCATATAAGAGGTGGGTCTCAGAAGTTCACAGTCTGCACAAGTTCACATAAAAGCAGTTTTTTCTCTATTCTGGGCAAGTTAACTCTTCCAAAACACCTGAGAAGGGGAGAGATTGTTTTCTCCTTTCTTTCCTCCCCCTGGGGGAAGATGAGAAGGTGGGTCTGAGAGCAGCCAGGGTGGATCTGAGAATGAGGAAGGAGATTTAAAAGAATAATGGGAAAGGGGTTTGAGATTTTCCCTATCAACGAAATCTTGAGGAGTAGAAGAGAGAGAGCAGAGGGGAGGATGGGAGTTAATATTCCAAAAAGCCTATAAGGGATGTTAAGTTCTTAGTACCTGTTTTCAGTGATGACAAAGCAACTCTAAAGGCTATTTTCACTAGATCTCCGATAGAGGTCTGAGGGCTTTCCTTAGCTACTTTGAACTTTGAGTTAACTGGTAAGAGGATATGGTGAGACCAGGCGTGGGCACTGACAGGAGAAAAGAGAAGTGAGTGGGTGGAGGGATAACTTCAGTACCTGCTACCTCAGCAAGGGGAGGGGGGGCAAATGTTTGAGGAAGGGAGGTGGTTTGGGTTTTTGATCTAGTAATTGGAGGGCAGAAAGCAGGTCATTGAGGTTGGGGAGATGGTGGAGGGGCTGGGGCAGAAGGTTGAGGGTGAGGACCTATTCAAGCCATGTGATAGGATGGTGGTTCATCAGCAGGGCCAAAAGGAGTGGATGAGTCTGGAGGAGGAGAAGATTGAGTATCGGTGCTTGTGGGGGTTGGTTTCCAAGCTAGAAAAATTTGTAGAGGTTTGCAAGAAGTGCAGAGAGAAGAATTGGATTGGAGCAAGAAGAAAGCTTGGACTTGGGGGCTCTTTACCCATTTTTTCGAATGCTCACAGTAATTGTAATGATACCTTAGAATGGAGGGATCCAGAGAACCAAAAGGGGATCATTTAGTTTAGTTGCCTAGAGGATAACTGGGCCAATCCTGGTTGCTATATTTGATCAATTTTGAGGATTTGATATATGGTATCAAAGAGATGATTTTGAAGTTATCCAAGAAGCGTTGTAAGGGAGAGTCAACTGGCAGAGGGGACGCATTACCCATTTCACAAACATAGTATAAGGGAGACGGTAGGGGATGCAAACATAATATAGGGTAGATGGAAGGAGATGCAAAGAAGATGTAAGGGAGAGGGAGGAAACTGATTTATTGGCTAAAGGGTCGTCCTTGCTAGAGCCAAAAATCAGGAATGCCTAGTGGCAGGTTTAAGCTGCAGTGATTGGTTGTCACAGAATCCTCACTGTAGAGGCTTCCATCTTTGATGGGGCTGGAGCCATGAAAGACCTTGGCCAAGGCTTTTTGGGACCCCTGCTGGAGAGGCCAGAGACTCCCATGGCTGGAAAGAGGGGAGAGAGAGATGAAGGGGAGGATAAGTGTATCTCTAGCAGCCAAGTCTTAGAGGTGCGAGGACTTGGACATTATGAGACCCACCTAAACCGTGTGATGTTTACTTCTCTGTTATGTGTTCCCAAAGGTTACACAGTCCTTTGAGGCTGACCTACCAAACCTATGCTGGAAAACCAGCAGCTGGGACGGGGAAGGAAAATAATTTTGATCCCAAGAGTCCATTCTGCCCAAGGAAGAAATCCCTGTGGGCCACTGTGACCTTGAAGGCTGTGATGAGGTGCTTTCCTCCTCATATGTGAACAAAGAGGTTCACTGGAAGATAAACACTCAAATCCTCCTGAAACCTCCATTGGGTTTAGGACTCCAGGAAGGGGAAACTCACCAATCGAAGGCCAGGGACTCATGTAGTTCTGACCGTCGAGAAAATGGGTTCAGGTCATCCAGTGACTGGAACTTCTGGAGGAAGACGGACCCAAACGTGGGTTTTAACCTTTCAGATTTTCAGCAACAATGAAAGGAAAATGAACACAACAGTTCGGAGTGACCACTGCTGTATTGCAGCAGTGAAAAGGAGGAGAAAAAGAGAGAGAGAGAGAGAAGAAAGAGAGAGCAAGGGAGAGTGAATGCAAGAAAGGGAGACAGAGAGCAAGAGAGGGGGGCCTGGCAGGTGGGAGTTTTTATAGCCAAATTCTAATGGGGTCTCTGGGTCTGCAAGCTGCCTTGTTGGTGGACAATGATCGGATCACAAAGTAGTTGCTAAGGGTGTCATCTTCTGCCTTCAGGAAGATGGGGCATGGATCCAATGTGGGTTTCTGTTACACCAGACAGGTGGGGGTCAAGTGATCAGCCTTTAATAGGGTTGAGTATTCAGACTTTATGCAAACAAGTGATAAAGGACCAGACAAAGGGGCATTTGAGTGTGTGGGTTATCCACCAACTAACATTTGTTCAGATATCCTGCAGACAACTTAGTTCAGCCTGTTGTACACCTAACAAGGGGGAGAGCATATATCTCCACAGGCAGGACAGAAGGGACTTGCCCCTTCATGTTCGAGACCCCTACCTCCTGGGTGACCTGGGGAGCTTGATTACTGTAGCAGACAGGTTAGAGGGGAAATGCCCCTACAGGAGGCAAACCCTTCCCACCTGGGTGTGTGTTTGAGGGGGAGCTCCTATACACTACAGCTAGGGTAGAGGGAACATGCCCCAGCAGGTGGAAGACCCCTCCCATCTGGGGTTACTGAAAACTCTTATATGTCAAGAGCTAAAGTAGAGGAGACTCATCCTTCCAGGTGGAATAACACTCCCACCTGCTGTCGGGGGACCTTGTATACTGTCAAAGCCAGGGTAGAGGGGACTCGCCTGTCTATGTGAAAGACCACCCCCACCTGTGTGTAGGGGGTTGCTTGTATACTGCATTAGCCAGGGTAGAGAAGACTTGCCCCTCCAGGTGGGAGAACCTTCCCACATTGGTGTCTTGGAGAACTTGTATTCTGCCATAGCCAGGGTACAGGGGAATCATTTTTCCAGGCAGGAGATCACTGCCATCTGTCCAAGGGAGCTTGTATACCCCCACAGCCCGTGAAAGGGGAATAGCCCCTCAAGTCAGGAGATGCCATAACCTGGGTGTCGGGGGGAGCTCCTATACTGCCAGAGCCAGGAGAGAGGGGATTCGAACTCCAGGTTGAAGATCCCTTCCACCTTTTTGTAAGGGGAGCTCATACACTGCCACAGGCAGGGTAAAGTGGCCTCACCACTAGAGGCAGGAGGCCCCTCCCACCTGGGTGTAGGGGGGAGCACCTATAGCACTACAGCAAGGGTCAAGGGGATTTGCCTCTCCAGGATGGAAACCCTCTCACATGTGTATCAGGGGAAGAACATTTACCACCACAGCCAGGGTTGAGGGGACTCACCCTTCCAAGTGAGAGACCCATCAAACCTGGGTGTCAGGCAAAGCTACTAAACCAGTGCAGCCAGTGTAGTGGGGACTCGCCCCTTCAGGTGGAAGACCCGCCTACCTAGGTGTGGTGGGGGAAACTCGTATACTACTGCAGCAAGGGTAGTAGGGACTCCTCCCTCCAGGCAGGAGACCCCTCTCATTTGGGTATGTTGCGGGGAGCTTATATAATGCATCAGCCATTGTAAAGTGGACTTGCCCCCTCAGGCAGGAGACCCGTCTCACCTGGGTGTCAGGGGGAGCTCATATACCATCCTAGACAGGGTAGAGGTGACTTGTCCCTAATGGAGGAAGACCCTTCCCACCTGGGTATCCTGGGGGGGCGCTCCTATACAGCTGCAGGCAGGGTAGCAGGGAATCAAAACCCCAGGAAGAGTACCACATTCAATGGCTGTCCGTAGGAGTGCCTATCCTGCAGCAGCCATGGTAGAGAGAAATCACGCCTCCAGGCAATAGTCCCCTCCCACATGATGGTCAGAGGGAGTTCATATACCTCTGCAGCCAAGGTAGAGGGGACTTACCACTCTAGGACAGAGACCATCCCACCTGGGTGAATGAGGGAGCTCCTATACTGCTACAGCCATGGTAGAGGGGACTCTCCCCTCCAGGCCAGAGACCCTCCCACCTGGGTGTCAGGGGAGCCCCTTTACAGCCACAGCCAATGTAGAGGAAACTCATGCCTCCAGGCAGAAGACCCCTCCTTCTGTGTGTCTGAGAGCTTCCATACTGCATTAGTCAGGGTGCAGGATACTCTCTCCTCCAGGGAGGGAACCCCTCCCATTTTGCTATGGGGGCATACTCGTATATCTCTGCAGCCAGGAGAGAGGGGACTCACCCCACTAAGCACGAGACCGCTAAATCTTGGTTGTCAGATGATCTTATATACCATAGAGGCAGGGAACAGGGGACATGCCATTCCAGGTGAGAGACCCCTCCCACGTGTGTGTGTGTGTGTGTGTGTGTGTGTGTGTGTGATCTCTCATACCACTATAGCCAGGGTAGTGTGGACTCCCCCCTCCAGACAGCAAACTCCTCCCACCTGGGTGTTACACTTGAGCTTGTATACAACCTTTGCCAGGGTACAGGGGACTCACCGCTTCAGGCGAGAGACCCCTCCCACTAGGGTGTCTGAGGGGAGCCAGGGTATAGGATATATTCCACTCCAGTTGGGAGATCCATCCCACTTGGTTGTTAATGGGAGCTCTTATACAGCTGCAGCCAGGGTACAAGGCACTCGACCCTCCAGGCTGGAGATGCCTCCCACCTGGGTGTTGGAGGGTCTAGCATACCTCCAGAGCCAGGGTGGAGGAAACTCAACCCTCTAGGCTGGAGACCCCTCCCAACTTGGTGTCAGGGTTGGGGAGCTCTTATACCACTGCAGCAAGGGTAGTGGGGACTCACCCATTCATACAGAAAACCCCTCCCACCTGGGTGTTGCAGGGAGCTTCTTTTCCACCTTACCCAGGGTAGAGAAGACTTGCCCCTCAAGGTAAGAGACCCCCTTCCACCAGGGTGTCAGGGGGAGCTCTTATACTACAGCAGCCAGAGTAGAGGGGAATTGCCCCTCCAGGCAGTAGACCCCTCCCACCTAGGTGTCTGGTGGTGGAGCTCATATGCTGCCCTAGCCAAGGTAGAGGGGACTCACCCCTTTTGTTGGAAGAGCCCTTCCCTCTGTATGTCAAGGTAGCTCCTATACTGCTGCAGCCAGGGTAGTGGGGACTTGCCCCACCAGGCAGGACACCCTTCCCATGTGGGAGTTGCAGGGAGTTTGTATACCACGTTAGCAAGGGTAGAGGTGACTGAAGGTGTGAGTCACCTCTACCATGGTTGTGGATGTTTTGAGTTCCCCCCAAATACTCAGGTGTGAGTGGTCTCCCTCCTACAGTGGTGAGTGCCCTGTACCCTGGCTACATGGGTATAGGAGCTTCCCCCAACGCCCAGGTGGGATGGTTTTCCACATAGAAAAGGGAGTCCCCTCTACCCTGACTGCTGGGCTTTAGGAGCTCCCCCAACACCCAGGAGGGAGTGGTCTCCCATCTGGAAGAGAGAGTCCCCTCTCTCCTGGCTTCAGCGGTATATAGGGAGAAAGGGGAGTAAGGGGAATTGATGGCACAGGGAGAGGAGGACTCAAAGCCTAGATTCACTGCAGGGTGTCAGGATTGAGGAGCAAGCCCCAAGCTGAAGGAGGCCAAAGCCCCAAGGAAACGGGCACTGCTACCTTTTTTCAAAGGAAGACCGCAGGGGTAAATATCCCAGTTTCAGCCTTTGGCTGTGGTGAGCATCCTGGGAAAGGGATTTGGAAAAGTAACCCAGCAGACAAGGACAACAGGAGGGCTGAAGGAGGGCACAGTGTGAAGTGCTGGATGAAGGGTGTTGTGGGGTGTAAGCCAGGACCACAGAAAACAGCTCATACTAGTGACCAAGTGGAGGGCCCAGGCTAGGGGAGAGCAGGGAAGGGTGAGGACAAACAGTCAGGGGCTGCACTAGGTTTTTGAGATGCAGGGAAGCAAAGGGGAGTGGGGAAGTAGCCCCAGGAATGTGCAAAGTTCAAGCCCAGGGAAGCATGGAACAAGAAGGACCCCCAGAAGCTCAAGAGAGGAGTCAGTCCAGGGAATGGCAAGCCAAGGGCGAGCACTGGGGCATGTGGCTCAGGACAGTAGACAGTGCTAGGGAGGGAAGGCAAGGATCCAGCAAGGGAGAGAGAGAGGTTTGAGGCCCATCTCCACTGCCAGGTGTCAGGGTTCCTGGTGCTGCCTCAAGGGCCTAGGGAGAGCAAGTAGCCCAGTCAAAGGTCAGGGTTCTGTTTCCCATAAGGTGTCCTGTCCCGGATGAGGATCAAGGGCCAGGAACTAGGCCAAAGGGCCTGTCAAGAAACAGGGACCAGGAGGAGTGCGATGAGAGGGCACAGTGTGGGGTCATGGTGGGTGCAGAGAGGGGCAAGAATAAGGATACAATCAAGGATCCCAGGTAAGGGACCATCCCCACCAATAGGTATTAGGGGCCTAATGATCAGGTGCACGCTGATCCAGAGAAAAGTAGTAGGGGCAGGAGAGGTAGGATCTTCACTAGTATGAGGAGACAGAAGGCTGCACATAGGGCACAGAGGGGAGTGAGCTAGGGGGTCAAACCATGGGGCGCCCAGGTCAGACACAACAGGAAGAGAAACCAGAGAAAGGAAAACAAACAGTAATGGATAAGGAGCTCAGTCTAGCATCCAGTCCAGGGGACTGTAGGACAAAGGCTCAGGGTGAAGAAGGGCTAGGTTGGCTTAGGGGAAGCTTGCAATGCTAGAGGGCAAGGGAAGGAAGGAAGCTTGCAACACCAAGGGAAATATCATCACTAGGCCCAAATATACTACCAGTTGTCAAGTTTGGGTGGCAATGGGGGCCCAGAGGAGAGGCACATAGAGATCCTTCGTGGGCCAGAGGCCAGCCAATTCAACTCCTCTGCCTGAGGTGAGTAGATCCTTAGAGAAAGACCAGGACAAAAAGAGGGCAATGTGAGGGATATCTTTGGTCCATGATTGGGGGGGGGGTGTTGGTGAGGAGCCAGCAACCATTGGAGGAGACCACCAGGCTAACAAGAAGCAGGAGAATGGGAGGATCCTGGCATTGTCAATTTAAGACAGTGAAAGCAGAACAGAGGGGAGGCAGAGGTGGGGAGACCAGCAAGGGGCCTGAAACCAAGGGAATAGAAGTAGAAGAGGACCTCTTAAGGTTATCAAAGGAAATCAAATTAAATAATAGACTAACATTTTGGTTAGCATACGTTAAACAGCATAAATTAAAAAGTGAATCTAATAACACCAAACAAATCCTAGAAAATTTATATAAGCAAGATAAAAAAGTATAAATGATGTTTATTTACCCAGTGTCCATTCAGTAGGAGTTACTGTTTTCAAGCAAGTAGCAAAACCCAGAGAATTACATATATATCTAGAAGCAAGGGTTGCCAGTGAATTATAGTATAAGAACTATTTTAGGGGTTGAAAGCATTTATTAGCCCTGTTGAAAAGTTTATCTTTCATTGTGCACTGATCAGCCAGTCCCTCCCATGCAGCTGAAGCAGGGCCGTAGCCTCCTCAGGCTTCAGCTATTCATACAACAGTCAGCTTCCAGAGTAACTGAAGCAGGGCTGTTTTGTTTCTGACACTCAAGCTTCTCTGGTGCTCCTTTTTTTCAGACAGTAAGCTTCCAGGGTATAACAGCATCTGGAGGGCACATCCAGTCCACATCTGTATGTTTGAGTCTGGTGTAGTCAATCAAGGAACCTACGTCTGCAAACTTGATTGCAATTGGAGTGCATAAAATAACAGAGAAAGAGCCCTTCCAAAGAAGTTTAGGTGTTTGAATATTCCATTCTTTGATGCAGAATCCATCTTCAGGCTTGACGGAGTGTGCACCTGTGGTCAAACTTAGTGGCAATCTTTCTCTAACTCATTGGTTGAGAAACTGTTAAATTTTCCCTACGTCTTGTCAGGGTGAATTCTCCTATCTCTCTTAAGTCTCCCAATGGTCCCCCTAATAATAGGGTGGCCTCACATACATTACCTTATAAGGAGAGAATCCAGTCCTCCTAGTGGGAATGGATCTAATCATCTACAGTGTCATAGTGAGAAATTCATCACAATGTAAGTGAGTCTCCTGACACAGCTTACACAATTGAGACTTAAAGTCCTGTTCACCATTTGAACTTTACCAGAAGTCTGCAGCTTGTATTCCACTTTATCCAGGGTAGCAGGGACTCATCCCTCCAGGCAGGAGACCCCTTTCACCTGGTTGTCAGGGGGAGCTCTTATCCCGCTGCAATCATTGTAGAGGGGACTTGTGCCTCAAGGCAAGAGACCCTTCCACGCTGGGTGTGGGGGGTAGTTCCTATATTTCCAGAGCCAGGGTGGAGGGACTTGCCCCTCCCACCTGAGTGCCAATGGGATGTCCTATACCTCCACAGGCTGTGGCCCGGGGACTCTACCCTCTAGGTGGGATATTACCCTCACCTGGGTGTCAGCAGAGCTCCTATACTGCAGCAGCCAGAGTTGAGGGGACTTTCCCCTCCAGGCGGGAAACCGCTTCCACCTGGGTGTCTCAGGGAGCTGGTATACCACCTTAGCCAGGGTAGAGGCAACTTACCCCTCCAGACGGGAGACCCTTCCCACTTGGGTACCAAGGGGAGCTCATATACCACTGCAGCCAGGGTAGAGGGTACTCGCCCCTTCAGGCAGGAGACCCCCTCCCATCTGGGTGTCTGAGGAAGCTTGTATACTTCTACAGCCAGGGTAGAGAGGACTCCCTCGTGTAGGCAGGAGATACCTCCCACCTAGGTGTCAGGGGAACTCACATGCTGCCACAGCCAGGATAGAAGGAACTCGCCCCTCCAGGTGGGGAACCGTCACACTTGGGTGTCTGTGGTGGCTCATACACCACCACAGCCAGGGTAGAGTGGACTATCCCCTCCAGGCAGGAGACCCTTACCACCTGGATGTTCTGGTGAGCTCTTATACCATTGTAGGAAGGGTATAAGGGACTCTCTGCTCCAGGCGGGAGACTCCACCTACCTCAGTGTCAGTGGAGCTCCTATACCACAGCAGCCAGGATAGAGGGGAATCACCCCTTTACCTGGGAGACTCCTCCCACCTGGGTGTCTGGGGGAACTTTATACGCCACAGCTAGGTTAGAGGTGACTCACCACTCTGGTTGAAATACCCCTCCCACCTGGGTGTCAGGTGGAGCTCATATACCCCAGCAGCCAGGGTAGAGGCAATTCGCTCCTCCAGGCCGGAGACACCTCCCACGTGCGAATGGGTGTAACTCTTATACTGCCTTAGACAGGGTAGAGGGGACTCGACATTATAGGTCAAAGACCCCTCCCATATGGGTGTCTGGTGAGGGAGTGTTCCTACACAGCTGCAGCTGGGGTAACAGCGACTCACCCCTCCAGGCAGGAGATCCCTACTTCCTGGGGGAAGGAGGGGGCATTTATACCCCCGCAGCCAGGGTTGAGGGGACGCGCCCCTTCAGGCAGGAGACCCTCACACTTGGATAGGGATGAGCTTGTATACTGCTGAAGCCAGGATAGTCGGGACTCGCCCCTCAAAGCGGAAGACCCCTCCCATCTGGGTGTCATGGGGAACTTGTATACCACCTTAGCCAGGGTAGAGGAGAATTGCCCATCCAGGCTGAAGACTCCTCCAACCTGGCTGTCTGTGGGAGCTCATATACCACCAAAGCCACAGTAGAATGTTCTTGCACCTCTTGGCAAAGACCCCTACCACCAGGGTGTCAGGGGGAACTCATATACCACCACAGACAGGAAAGAGGGGACTCACCCCTTCATGCGGGAGACCCCTCCCACCTGCGTGTCTGAGGGAGCTTGTATAACTTTGCACCCAGGGTAGAGGGTACTCGCTGCTCCAGTTGGGAGACCCTTCCCACTTGTGTGTCATCAGGATCTCCTATACTGCCACAGATAGGGTAGAGAAAACTTGCCCCTCCAGGCGCGAGACCCCTCCCATCTGGGTGTGTGGGGGGAGATACTAAACCATCACAGCCAGAGTAGAGGGGACTCGCCTCTCTAGTTGGGAGATCCCTCCCACCTGGGTTCAGGCAGAGCTCTTATGCCACTGCAGCCAGGGTAGAGGGGACTCACCCCTCCAGGTGTAAGACCCCTTCCACCTGGGTTCCTGAGGGAGCTCCTATACAACCACAGGCAGTGTAGACGGGACTCTTCCCACGAGGCAGGAGACTCCTCAAACCTGGTTGTCATGGGAACTCTTAAACTGCAGCAGCCAGGGTAGAGGCGACTTGCTGCTCCTGGCAAGACACCCCTCCCACCTAGGTGTCAGATGTGGATCTTATACACCTGCAGCCAAGATAGAGGGGACTAGGAACTCCAGAAAGAAGACACCTCCCATATAGGTGTGGGAGGTGGAGCACAAATAACACTGCAGCCAGGTTACTGGGGACTTGCCACTCCAGGCAGGAGACTCCTCCCACCTGAGTTTCATGAGGAGCTTGTATACCACCTTAGCCAGGGTAGAGGGGACTTGCCTGTCCATGTGGAATATCACTCCCACCTGTGTATAGGGGGTTGCTGGTATAGCTCCTTAGCCAGGGTAGAGAAGACTTGCCCCTCCAGGCATGAGAACCCTCCCACCTGGGTGTAGGGGGGAACTCCTACACCACTGCAGCCAGGGTAGAGAGGACTCGCCCCTACAGGTGGGAGACCCGTTTTGGGCGGGAGCTCCTATATTGCCACAGCTAGGGTAGAGGAGTTCGCCCCTGCAGGCGGAGACCTCCCACTTGGATATCCAGGGAGCTCTTATAGGGCACCAGCCAAAGTAATGGGTACACACCCCTCCAGGCGGGAGACCATTCCCACCTGTTTGTCAGAGGGAAGTTGTATATTGCCTTAGCCAGGGTAGAGGGGAATTGCCCCTCCATGCAGGAGACGCTTCCCACCTGGGTGTCTGGGGGAGCTTGTATAACACTGAAGCCAGGGTACAGGGGACTTGTTGCACCAGGCGGGAGACCCCTCCCACCTGGTTGTCCTGGGGAGCTTGAATACTGCTGCAGCCAGGGAGACACCTCCCACCAGGGTTTCCAGGGAGCTCTTATATGGCACCAACAAATTAGAGGAGAATCAGCTGACCAGGCAGTAGACCACTCCCACCTGGGTGTTTAGATGAGTTTGTATACCTCCTCATCCTTGGTGCAGGGGTCTCACAGCTCCAAGCAGGAGAGCCCTCCCACCTGGATGTCAGGGAGGTGGCAGGAACTCCTATACCACTGCAGCTAGGGTTGAGGGGAATCCTCATTCCAGGCGGGAAACCACTCCCCCCTGTTGTTCAGGGGGAGCTCCTTTACCACCGCAGCCAGGGTGGAGAGGACTCGACCCTCCAGTCAAGAGACCACTCTAACCTGGGTGTCAGGGAAGCTCCTATACTAAAACATCCAGGGTACAAAGGATTCACCACTCTAGGCGGGAGATCCCTCCCACCTGGGTGTCTGCGGAGGGGGAGGCTCATATACCTCAGCAGCCAGGGTAGCAGGAACTCGCCCATCCATGAGGGCGACCCTCCCACCTGGATGTCAGGGGGAGCTCATATACCTCTACAACAAGAAGAGTGGGGACTCGCCCCTACAAGCAAGAGACCCCCCACCTTGGTGTCTGGCAGAGCTCCTATACCTCCACAGTCAAGGTAGAGTAGACTGGCCCCTACACTCACGTGACCCATCCTACCTGGGAGTTGGCAAGAGCACGAATAATTCCTCATGTCAGAGAACAGGGTACTCGCCCCTACAGGAGGGAGACCCCTGCTACCTGGGTGTCAGGAGGGAGCTCCTTTACTGCCACAGCCAGTATGTTCGCCTCTTTTGGCCAGAGAGCCCTCCAACCTGGGTATCCCTGGAGATTTTATATAGCACCAGCCAGGGTAGAGGGGACTCGCGACTCCAGCGGGAGACGCTTCTCACCTGAGTGTAGGGGGGGCCTTGCATACTGCCTTAGCCAGGGTAGAGGTGACTTGCCCCTCCAGGCGAAAATCCCCTCCCACCTGGGTGTCTGGGAGAGCATGTACACAGCAGCAGCCAGGGTAGAAGGGACTCTCCCCTCCAGCCGCGACACCCCTCCCACTGGAGTGTCAGGGGAGCTCCTTTACCACCACAGCCAGTGTACAGTAGATTCAACCCTCCAAGCAGGAGACCTCTCCCACCTACTGTAGGGGGGGGGGCTCATATCCCGCACAAGCCAGGGTAGAAGGGACTTGACCCTCCAATGAGGGAGACACCTCCAACTTGGGTGTCTGGGAGTAGCTCACACTCCGGAATCCAGGGTCCCATTGAAGCGGGACACCCCTTCCAACTGGGTGTTGGGGGTAGCTCATATATCACTGCAGGCAGGATAATGTGGACTCGCCCTCCAGGCAAGAGACCCCTCCCACCTGAGTATGGTGGGGGCTCGTATACCATAGCAGCCATGGTAGAGTGGACTTGCCACCTGGGTGTCTGGGGGGAGCTCTTACACTTCTGAAACCAAGATAGAGTGAACTCGCCCCTCCAGAAGGAGACCCCTCCCACCTGGATGTCCCGGGAGCTTGTATACCACCTTAGCCAGGGTGGAGCCGACTTGCCACTCCAGAAGAAAGATCTCTCCCACCTGGGGCTCAGGGAAAGCTCCTATACCACAGCAGCCAGGGTACCAGGGACTCGAAAATCTTGGTGGAGACCCCTCCCACCTGGGTGTCAAAGGGAGCTCATATACCTCCCCAGCCAGTGGAGAGGGGACTCGACTCTCAAGGCAGGAGACCCCTCCCACCTGGGTGTCCTGGGTAGCTTCAATACTGCTACAGCAGGGTAGAGGGAATTCTAGCCTCTGGGCGGGAGACTTCTCACAATTGGGTGTCAGGGCAGGTCCTATACCACCGCAGCCAGGGTATAGGGGAATCGTCCCGCCAGGTGGGAGACACATCTCACACACATCTCAGGGGGAGTCCTTATACCACTGAAGCCAGGGTAGAGGGGACTTGTCCTTCAGATGGGAGACCCCTCCCATCTACGTGTCGGTTGGGGGTTCTCATATATCTCCGCAGCCAGGGTACTGAGTACTTTCCTTCCAGGCCAATGACCCTCCCATCTGGTTGTTTGGGGGAGCTCCTTTACTTTCACAGCCAGTGTAGAGGGAACTCATGCCTCCAGGTGGGAGACCCCTCCCACCTTGCTGTCAGGGAAAGCTAGTATACCACTTCAGCCAGGGAAAAGGGGACTCAAGCCTTTAGTCAGGAGATCCCTCCCACATGCATTTCACAGGGAGCTTGTAGACCATCTTAGCCAGGGTACAGGTGAATTCTCACCTCCAGGTGGGAGATCCCTGCCTCCTGGGTGTCCAGGAGCTTGTATACTGCATTAGCCAAGGTGGAGGTAGGTCACTAGCTCCTCGAGGCAGGTGACCCCTCCCATCTTGCTATGGGGGGGACCTGGTATACTGCTGCAGCCATGAGAGAAGGGACTCACCCCACTAGGTGGGAGACCCTTAAACCCTGGTTGTCAGGGGAACACATATACCGCAGAGGCAGGGAAAATTGGAATCGCCACTGAAGGCAGGGCAACCCACCCAACTGGGTGTTGGGGGTGCTTTTATACCACTGCAGCCAAGGTAGTGGGGACTCAACCCTCCAGACAGGAAACCCCTCCCACCTGGATCTCCTTGGGAGCTTGTATACCTCCTTAGCCAGGGTAGAGAAGACTTGCCCCTCCAGGCAGGAGACCCCTCTGTCCAGGGTGTCAGGGAGAGCTCTGATACCACAGCAGCTAGGGTAGAGGGGAATCGCTGCTACAGGCGAAGACCCCTCCAACCTAGGTGTCTGGTTGAGGGGTCTCATAAACAGCCCTAGACAAGGTAGAGAGGACTCACCCCTCCAGGAAGGAGACCCCTCCCACCTGTGTGTTGCAGGGAGCTTGTATACCAAGTTAGCCAGGGTAGAGGGGATTGGAGGTGTGAATCCCCTCTACCCTGGCTGTGGTGGTATATCGGGAGAAAAAGGAGTAAGAGGAATGAGTGGTGCAGGAGAGGAGGGCTCATGGCCAAGATTCAGTGCAGGGTGTCAGGATTGAGGAGCAGGGCCCAGGATGAAGGAGGCCAAAGCCCCCAGGAAAGGGGCACTTCTACCATTTCCCAAAGGAAGACTGCAGGGCCAAACATCCCAGTTCCATTCCCTGGCTCTTATGAGCATCCTGTGAAAGGAATTTGGAAAAGCAGTCCAGCAGGTACAAGGACAACAAGAGGGCCAAAAGAGGGCACAGCATGAAGTGCTGGAAGAAGGGGGTTTTGTGGAGTGTGGGTCAGGACTGCAGAAAGGAACTGAGGTTACAGATCTAGAGGAGGGCCCATGCTAGAGGAGAGCAGGGAAGGGCGGAGCCAAGCAGACAGGGGCTGCACTAGGATTTTGAGATGCAAGGGACACAAGGGGATTGGGGAAGAGGCCCCAGCAAGGCCCACAGTTCAAGCCCAGGGAAGTATGGAGCAAGAAGGACCAGTGAGTAGCCAGTCCAGGTAATGGAAAGTCAAGGTCCAGCACTGGGTCAGGGGGCTCAAGAAAGTGGACAGGGATGGGGAGGAAAGGCAGGGGATCCAGCAGTGTGGAAGCAGGCTCCAGACCCAGTGCCACTGCAAGTTGTTAGGTTTCCTGGTGCTGTCCCAAGGGCCTAGAGAGAGCAAGTAGCTCAGTCTAAGGTCATTCTCTTTCCCATAAGGCGTCCTGGCCCAGATGAGAATCAAGGGCCAGAGACCAGTCCAAAGGGCCTGGCAAGGGAAAGGGGCCAGGAGGAGTGCAATGTGAGGGCACAGTGGGGAGTCGCTGTGGGTGAAGAGGGGGAAAGAGCCAGGACCAATCAAGGAGCCCAGGTAAAGGACCAACCTCACCAAAAGGTATTAGGGACCCAAAGAGCAGGAGGCCCCCTGCTCCAGGAAAATGCACTAGGGGAAGGAGAGGTAAGATTAGCTCTAGGATGAGGAGAGGGAGGCCTGCAATAAAGGCATAGAGGGGAGCGAGCTTGGGGACCAAATCAAGGAGCTCCCAGGTCAGACATGACAGGACAGACACGACAGTCAAAACCACAGAAAGCAACACAACCTGAGTAATGCAGTAAGGAGCTCAGGCTGGCAACAAGGCCAGGTGATTGTAAGGCAAAGGTTTAGGGTGAGGAAGGCCTGGGTTGACTTAGAGGCAGCTTGAAAGGCTAGAGGGCAGGAGAGGGAAGGGAGCGGATCACCCATAGTAAAGTCATCACTACGCCCATGTCCACTGCCAGTTATCAGGTTTGGAGAGCAAAGGGGGCCCAGGCGAGAAGTAGGGCTGTGTTGCCCATTTGGATCCTTTAGGGCCCAGAGGCCAGCCAATTTCACTCCTCTGCCAGGACCAAAGGAGGGCAATGTGAGGGATACCTTTGGTCCAGGATTAGGAGAGAGTTGGTGGGTAACCAGCAACCATTGGAGGAGCCAAGGCTAGGGAGAAGCAGGGGGAGGGCAGGGTCCTGGCAATGATGAAATACCACAGTACAAGGGGAACAGACGGGAGGAACAGTAGGGGCCAAGCAAGGGGCCTGAAATCAAGGGACAATGGTGGGGTCCTCAAGAAGGGCAACCAGAGCCTTCAGCAAGGAGCCAGGCCCAAAAATGGGGAGCCAAGTGCTGGGACCGGTCCTTAGTCTTGTGAAAACAGACAGGGATGGGGAGAGGAGAAAAGGGAACAAGGGTAGTGGGTGGCGGATGGAGAGGAGAGCTCAAGTCCTAGGTTCACTGCTGGGTGTCAGGAACGAGGAGCAGGGCCTGTGCAGAGAGTCCAAAGAACTAGGAAAGGGGCACAGCTACATTTTCCCAAAGGGAGCCCACAGGGCCAAATGCCGAGATCCAGTTCCCTGGACCTGGTGAGCATCCTGGGAAAGGGATGTTTAAAAGGGGCCCAGCAGTGACAGGGACAACAGGAGGGATGAAGGATGGAACAGTGTGAAAGGCCAGAGGAAGGGTGTTGATGGGGTGCGGGCCAGGACTTTAGAAAAGAGCCCAGGCTGGGGACCAACAGGAGGGCCCAGGCCAGGAAAGGTAAGGGAAGGAAGAGGCTGGGCAGGCGGGTGACTGTAGGGTTCTGAGGTTTAGGGAAGCCAAAGGGAGTAGGATACTAGCCCAGCGAGGCCCGCAGTCCAAGCTCAGGGAAACCCGGAGCAAGAAGGGCACGCAGAGGCTCAAGTGAGGAGGCAGGCCAGGGAATGTAGAGCCAAGGGACAGGGATTGAGCAGAGGGCTCAGGACAGTGGACAAGACTTTAGAGGGATGGCAGGGGATTTGGCAGGGGGCAGTCAGGCTCATGGCCCAGGGAAACTGCCAGATGTCAGGGTTCCGGGTGCAGGACCAAAGACCCAGAGAGAACAAAGGGCCCAGGCAAGGGGCAGGACTCAATTTCCCATAAGGCACCTTGGCTCAGATGATAATCCAGGGACAGGGACCTGGCAAAGAAGGACTGGCAAGTGATGGCGGTCAGGATGAGGGCAATGGGAGGGCAAGGTTTGCGGTTGGTTGGAATATGGGTGGGCAGATCCAGGGCCCAAGCCAGGTGTCCAGGCAAAGGACCTACCTTACCCACCATGGATTATTGACCCAAGGAGCAGGATATCTGCAAGTTCTAGGGGAAAGCGCAAGGGGAAGGGGAGAAAGGGGTGTGCAAGGACAAGGAGACAGAGAAAAGCACAAGGGGAACCTAAGGGAGCATGCTGACAGTCCCAAGAAACAGGTCCCCAGGTCAGATCCAACAGGAAGAGACTCCATGGTACACCAAGTGACATGAGGAACACTGTCAGAGGCTCATGTGAACATCAGGCCTGGGGACTGAAGCGCAAAATGTCAGGGTTAGGGAGGGCTGGGTTGGGGTAGGGGAAGCATACAATGCCAGAGAACAGGGGAGGGAAGGGAGTGGGTCTCTCAGGGACATGTTGAAGCAAGTCACATGTTAACTGCCAGGCCTCAAGTTTCAGGCAGCAAAGGGGATTCAGGCAAGAGGCAGAGCTGTATTTCCCATAGGATGCCTTAAGGGCACAGAGACCAGCCAATATGGCTCCTCTACCCAGGTGAGTAGACCCTCAGAGAGGGACCTGGACCAAAGTAGGGTCAAAAGAGGGCATTGTGAGGGGATACCTGTTGTATGGATGTTGTGGGGGTGGTCAGTTGGCAGCCAAGACCCATTCTAGGAGCCCAGGCTAGGGAGGAGAAGGGAGAGCTAAGGGTCCAGGCAGTTCCAGGATACCATAGCACCAGTGGAACAGATGGGAAGCACAGAATGGGGTCTATAAAAAGAGGCCTGAAACCAAGGGAAATGCAAGGGTCCTCAAGAAGTTCTGCCAGGAACTCAAGCAAGGAGCCATGCCCAGTAAGAAGAGCCAAGTGCTAGCACCTGGGGCAGGGTGAATGAAAATGGATATGTATGGTGAGTGGAGGGAGGGGAGAAATCTGAGCAGGTGGCACAGTGGGAGGAAGGCTGAAGGCTCAATGCAGTGTGTCAGGATTGGGTAATAGGCTATGGGATGCAAGAAGCCAAAAAGCCTATAAAAGGGGCAGGGCTACATGTTCTCAATGGGACCCCACAGGGCCATGAGATCAGGTCAAATATCTGGCCTGATGAGCATCCTGGAAGGGGATCAGGAAAATGGGCCTGGGAGAGACAGAAACGACAAGAGGGCCAAAGGAAGGCACAGTCTCAAGGGCCTCAGGATGGGTCTGGGTGGGGTGGATGCCAGGACCCCAGGAAGAATCTAAGACAAGGGGCCTAGTGGAGGGCCCAGGCCAGGGGAGAACATTGAAGGGCAGGGCCAGTAAGGCATGGCTTCACTAGGGTACTGCAGTACAGGGAAGCCAAGGGGAGGAGAGAAGCATCTCCAGTGAGGGCCCTCAGACAAAGCTCAAAAAAGAAAGGAACAAGAAGGGCCACCAGAGGCTCAAGTGAGGAGCCAGGCAAGGAAATGGAGTGCCAAGGGCCAGAGGTTGGGAAGGGGGCTTAGGACAGTGAACAAGAATTGGAAGGGAAGGCAGGGAATCCAGCAGGGTCATTATCAGGTGTCAGAGTTCCTGGTGGAGGACTAGGCACCCAGAGAGTAAATGGCCCAGGCGAGTGCAGGGCTCTGTTTTTCATAAGTTGCACTGGCCCAGATGAGAATCCTTGGAGAGGGACCTGGCAAAGGAGACCTGGCAATGGAAGGGGGCCAGAAGGCTCTGGGAGGGCACCACTGGGGGTAATGGTGTGTGGTGGGAGGAGAGCCAGGATAGTAGCAAGGTTCTTAGATAAAGTATCCACCCGACCAACCTAGGACAAGGGACCCAAGGAGCAGAAGACTCATGATCACCAGGGGAATTCACAAGTGGATGGGAAAGATGAGCTTCACAACAACGATGAGACAGAGGGAAGCTCAAGGTGCACTTAGGGGAGCCCTCTGACGGGCCCAATCAAGGGGTCCCCAGGTGAGATCCAACTTAAAGAGACTCCATGCTATGCGAAGAGACATGAGGAAAGCACCATGGGCTCAGGAGAGTGCACAAGACGGGGACAGGAGAGCCAAGGGCCTGGGTTAGGGAAGGTTGGGTTGGAGTAGGGGCAGCATGCAAGTCCAGAGGGCAGGGGAGAAAAGGGAGGGGATTGCTCAGGGCTGGGTTGGAGCAAGTCCCCTCTTAACTGTGAGGCCACAAGTTTCAGGCAGTGAAGGTGAATCATGCGATTGGCAGGAATGTATTTCCTATAAGAAGCATTCAGGGAGCAGAGGTGAGCCAATTCCATTTCCCTGCCTGAGGTGAATAGATCCTCAGAGATGGACCTGGACCAATGAGGGGCAAGAGGGCACTGTGAGGGGATACCTGGCGTGCAGAGTTTGGGGGGTTGGTGAGCTGCAGGACCCACTTGATGAGACCAGGCTTGAGTGAATAGGGGTAGCTGATGGTCTGTGCAGTACCAGGATGCCTCAGCATGAGGGGAACAGAGGGGAGTAACAGGAGAGGGCTGGCAAAAGAGGCCCAAAACCAAGGGATAGGGACCAGGTCCTCGAGAAGGGCAGCCAGGGGCTCAAGCAAGAAGCGGAGCCCAGTAATGAAGAGCCAAGAACTAGCACCTGCGGCTGGTTGAATGAAAAGAAAAATGGATAGGGAGGGGCAGGAGGGGAGAAAGGGGACTGGCTGGCACAGGGGGAGGAGGACTCAAGGCCCAAGTCCAGTGCAGAGTGTCAGGCTTCAGGAGTATGGCCAGGCTGAGGGAGGCAAAAGTGCCTAGCAAGAAGGTGGTCTATGTTTTCCCAAAGGTCAAATCCTCAGGCAGCTTGATTCCCAGGGAATCAAGCAAAGAGCAGGGCCCAGTAATGGGGAGCGAAGTGCTAGCACCTAGGCCTGGGTGAATGAAAAGAAACATGGAATAGGAAGGGAGAAAAGGGAGTGGCTGGCACGTGTCGGGGGGAGGAGGGGTCAAGGCCCAGTTCCAAGACAGGGTGTCAGGGAATAGGAGCAGGATACTGGCTGAGAGTTGAAGCCCCCAGGCAAGGGGCATGGCTACATTTTTCCAAGGGTCATATCTTCTGGCCCAGGTAAGCATCCTGGGAAAGGGATCAGAAAAGCAGGCATGGCAGAGACAGAAAGGACAGGAGGGCCAAAGAGGGGCACAACCTGAAGGGCCGTAGGATGGGTGTGGGTGGGTTAGGAGCCAGAACCCCAGCAAGGAGCCCCAGCAAAGGACCTAGAAGAGGCAGGCCAGGGGAGAGCAAGGAAAGCTGGGCAGGGAAGGTAAAACTGCACTAGAGTACTGAAGCACAGGAAAGCCAAGGGGAGCAGGGAAGTGGCCCCAGTGAGGGGCCCTCAGACAATGCCCAGAAAAGCACTGAGCAAGAAGAACCACCAGAGGCTCAAGTGAGAAGCCAAGCCAGGGAACGTAGAGCCATAGGCCAGGGCTTGGGCAGGGGGCTCAGGAGAGTGGATTACATTTGGGAAGGAAGACAGGTGATCCAGCAGGGGGAAGTCAGGATCCAGTCCGAGGGCCACCTCCAGGTTTCAGGGTTCCTGGTGAACGACCAAGCACCCAGGGAGAGGAAGGGTCCCAGATAAGGGCAAGGGCATTGTTTCCCATAAGGAGCCCTGGATCAGATAGGAACCTTTGGCCATGGTCCTGGCTAAGAAGGCCAGGAAAAGGAGGGCCAGAAGGAGGGCGAGGGGAGGGCATGCAAGGGAGTAGGAGTGGGTGTGCATACGGGTGAGACCCAGGACCCAAGACAGGTGCCCAGGCAAGGGAACCACCCAATCAATGGTGATGGGGGACTGAAGTAGCAGGAGACCTCTGAGCCCCAGAAAAAGGCACAAGGAAAAGGGGAGAAAGGCTCTGCATGAGGACCAGTAGAAGCCGAGGGGCACCTAAGGGGGGCTCACTGGTGGGCACAAACAAGGATCCCCCAGGCCAGATCCAACACAATGAAACTCCTTACTATGCCAAGGACCATGAGGAACACACTCAGGGGCTCAGGTGAATGCCCAGGCCCAGGGACTGCAGCACAAATTATCAGGGTTAGAGAGGGCTGGGTTGTGGTAGAGGCAGAATAGAAGGCTGGAGGGAAGGGAGAGGATTGTTCAGGGCTGGGTTGGAGCACGTCCATGTTAAATGCCAGGCTTCAAGATTCAGGCAGTGAGGGGGACTCAGGAGAGGGGCAGAGCTCTGTTTCCCATAGGGAACATTCAGGCTGCAGAGGCGAGCCAATTCTGCTCCTCTGCCCCAAGTGAGAAGATCCTCAGAGAGCGACCTGGACCAAAGAAGTGAGCGCTGAAGAGGGTACTTGAGGGGATATCTGATATGCAGAATTTGAGGTGGCTTCAGGACCCATTCCAGCAACACAGGGTAGGGAGAAGCAGGGAGAGTGGAGGGTCTGGGCAGTGCCATCATATCACAACCTGAGGGTATCAGAGGGGAGGTAAAGGAGAGGCAAGGCAAAAGGGCCCTGAAATCAGAGGAAAGGGAAATGGTCCTCAAGAAGAGGCGAATGGCTCAGGTTCTCAAGCAAAGAGCTGGGCTGAGTAAAGGAGAACCAAATGCTAGCACCTGGGCCTGGGATAATGAACAGAAACATGGGGGAGGAACAGCAGGAGAGGAGAAAGTGGAGTTGGTGGCACAGGGGGAGAATGGCTCAAGGCCCAGATCCACTACAGGGTGTCAGGTGTCGGGAGCTTATGGAGACCAAAGGGCTCATGCAAGGTGCATGGCTATGGTTTCCAAAGGAAGCCCCCAGGGCCACGAGGCCAAATCACGTTGGCTGGCCTGGGTGAGCATCCTGGGAATGGGATCAAGAAAGCAGGTGTGGCAGAGATAGAAAGTACAGGAGGGCCAAAGCAGGGCACAGCTTGAAGGGTTGCAGGACGGGTGTGGGTGGGATGGGGGCCAGGACCTCAGCAAGGAGCCAAGACAAGGGACCTAGAAGAGGGCCCAGGACAGGGCAGAGCAAGGAACGCCAGGCCAGGAAGGCAGGGCTGAACTGGGTTTCTGCATTCCAGGAATTCCAAGGGGAGCAGGGAAGCAGCCCTAGCATGGGGCCCTCAGAGAATGCCCAGAAAAGCAGTGATCAAGAAGGGCCACCAGAGGCTCAAGCAAAAAGCCAGGCCAGGGAATGGAGAGCCAAGGGCCAGTGCTTGGGCAGGGGGCTCAGGACAGTGGATTACATTTGGGAAGGAAGACAGGGGATCCAGCAGGGGGCAATCAGGCTCCAGGCCCAGGGCCACCTCTGGGTTTCAGGGTTCCTGGTGCTGGACCAAGTCCCAGGAAGAGCAGGGGCCTAGATGAGGGCCAGGGCATTGTTTTCCATATGGCACCTTGGATCAGATGTGAACCTTCTGCTAGAGCCTGGGAAAGGTGCCCAAGAACTGGGAGGGGTCCAGAAGGACTGTGACAAGAGGGCATGTAAAGGGGTTGGGTTGGTGCACATAGGAGCCAGACCCAGGACCCAAGCCAGGCACCCAGGCAAGGGACCCACCTGATCAAAGGTGATGGGGGACCCAAAGAGCAGGAGACCTGCAAGCACCAGAAAGCGGCACAAGGGGAATGGGAGAAAGGGGCTGTGTGAGGACCAGGAGAAGCCAAGGGGCACCTAGGGGAGCCCATTGGCACGTCAAAGAAAGGGGCCCCCCTAGTCAGAACCAACACGAAGAGACTCCTTGCTATGCCAAGGACTATGAAGAATGTGGTCAAGGTTCAGGTGAATGAACAGGCCCAGGGACAGCAGCACAAATGTTCAGAGTTAGGGAGGACTGGGTTGCTGTAGGGGCAGCAAGGAAGACTAGAGGAAAGGGAGGGGATCACTCACGGCTGTGTTGGAGCACATCCATGTAAACTGCCAGGCCTCAAGGTTCAGGCAAGTTGCAAGGCTGTGTTTCCCATAGGGAAACTACTCTGCTGCAGCCAGAGTAGTGGGGACTCACCCTTCCAGGCAGGAGACTCCTCCCACCAGGGTATCCTGGGGAACATGTAGACAACATTTGACAGGGTAGAGAAGGCTTGCACATCCAGGCAGGAGACCCCTCTAACCTTGCTGTCATCCGGAGCTCATATAACACCCCAGCCATGGTAGAAAGTACTTGTCCCTTCTGGCAGGAGACCCCTCCCACCAGGGTGTCAGTGGGAGCTCATATACCACCACAGCCAGGATAGAGTGGACTCGCCCCTCCATGCAGGAGATGCCTCCTACTGGGTGTCTGGGGCAGCTTGTATACCTCCACAACCAGGGTAGAGGCGACTCACTGCTCCAGGATGGAGAGACTTCCCCTCTTGTGTCAAGGGGATATCTTATACCGCCACAGCAAAGGAAGAGGGGACTTGCTCATCCAGGCGGGAGACCCCTCACACCTGCATGTGTGTGTGGGAGATCCTATACAGCCACAACCAGGGTAAAGGAGACTCACCCCAACAGGAGGGAGATCCATTCCACCTGGGTGTCCTGGGGAGTTCCTATACTCCTGAAGTCAGGGTAGAGGGGACTTCCTCCTCTTGAAGGAAGAACCCTCCCATCTGTGTGTCAAGAGGGTTCTTATACAGCTGCAGCCAGGGGAGAGATGACGTGCCCTTCCAGTCAGGAGACCCCTCCCACATGGGTGTCTAGGGGAGCTTGATTACTGCAGCAGCCAGGGTAGAGTGGACTCACCCCTACAAGCGGGAGACACATTTCACCTGGGTGTGAGGGGGAGCTCCTATACTGGCACGGCCAGGGTAGAGGGAACATGCCCCTGCAGGCAGAAGACCCCTCCCTCCTGGATGTACTGAGAGCTCATACATAGCAAGAGCTAAAGTAGAGGGGATCCGCCCTTCCATGTGGGATACCCCTCCCACATGGGTGTCCAGAGAGCTTGTATAATTCCAAAGACCGTGTTGAGGGGACTCACCTGTCCATGCAGAACACCACTTTCACCTGTGTGTAGTGGGGTGCTTATATACCACCTTAGCCATTGTAGAGAATACTCACTACTGCAGGCAGGAGACCTCTCCCACCTGGGTGTCAGGGGGAGATCCTTTACCGCAGCAGCCATGGTACAGGGAAATTTCCCCTCCAGGAGAGAGACTCATTCAACCTGGGTATTAGGGAAAGGTCATATACCATTGCAGCCAGGGTAGAGGGGACTCGCCCCTTTAGGCGGGAGACCCTCCTATGTTGGTATGGTAGGGGAGCTCCTATACCACAGCAGCCAGAAGAGAGTGGACTCGCACCTCAAAGCAGGAGACCCCTCCCACGTGGGTGTCTGGGAGTGCAGGTAAACCCCTACAGCCAGAGTAGAGGAGACTCGACCTTCCAGGTGAAAGACCCCTAGGTATCAAGTGGACCTCATATACCCCAGCAGCCAGGGTAGAGGCAACTCGCACCTCCAGGTGAGAGACACCTACCACTTGGGGATGGGGGTAACTCCTATACTGCCTTAGCCTGGGCAGAGGGGATGCACCCCTCTATTCTTCTGACCCCATAACCAGGGTGTCCGGGGAGCTCCTATACCGACAGAGCCAGAGGAGAGGGGACTCAAACCTCCAGGTAGAATATCTGTTCCACCTGGTTGTCAGGGGAGTTCATATACTCCCACAAGCAGGGTAGAGGGAACTTTCCACTGGAGGCGGGAGACCCCTCACACCTCAGTGTAGAGGGGACCTCCTATACCACTGCCAGCATAGAGGGGATTCACCCCTCCAGGCAGAAGACCCCATAACTTGGTTGTCAGGGGGCAGCTCCTATACCACCAGACCCAGGGTAGAGGGGAATCAACCCTCCAGGTGGAAGATCCCTTGCACATAGTTGTCAGGGGAGTTCATATATTGCCACAGCCAGGGTAGAGAGGCCTCACCTCTCAAGGCTGGCGTCCATCCAACCTGGATGTCAGGGGGTGTCGCAGCCCCTTGCCCGCAAGGAAGACGCAACACTCAGGAATCTTCTTTCAGCAGTTTATTCAGGCCCCTGACAATTCTTCTTCTGACCCCTCGGATGCCCCTCCCAGCCTTAATAAAGCATCTCAAGCCCCAATGCAAAGCAGCCACGTGGAGCTTTCTCATAGGGTGATGAAAAGTCATACGCCAACTCTCCCAAATAAGGAGTTGTTTGTCACAGGCCACAGTGGAAGCCGGCGCCATCTTCTAATGGCGGCCACGGTCTAATTAGAACGGCTCACCACAAGGGGGTGATAATTTACTGCAGCAGCAAGGGTAGAGGGGACTCGCCCCTTCAGACCCATCCATCCCGGGTGTCAGGGAAAGCAAGTAAACCACTTCAGCCAGGGTAGAGGGGACTCACCCCTCCAAGCAGGAGACCCTTCCAACCTGGTGTCTGGGAGGGCTGGAAAAAGCCCACACATAGGGTAGAGGGAAGTCACCCTTCTACGCAGGATAACCCTCCCACCTGTGTGTCAGTGGAAGCTCCTTAACTACTGGAGCCAGGGTAGAGAGGACTTGCCTATCGAGGCAGAAGACCCCTCCCACTGGGTGTCAGGTGGAGTTCATATACCCCAGCAACCAGGGTAGAGGCAACTCGCACCTCCAGGTGAGAAACACTTCCCACCTGGTAATGGGAGTAACATCTATATTGCCTTAGCCAGGGTAGAGGGACTCAAACCTCCAGGCAGAATATCTGTTCCACCTGGGTGTCCTGGGGAGTTCCTATACTCCTGAAGTCAGGGTAGAGGGGACTTCCTCCTCTTGAAGGAAGAACCCTCCCATCTGTGTGTCAGGAGGGTTCTTATACAGCTGCAGCCAGGGGAGAGATGACGTGCCCTTCCAGTCAGGAGACCCCTCCCACCTGGGTGTCAGGTGACCTCACATATCCCAGCAGCCAGGATAGAGGCAACTTGCACCACCAAGCGAGAGACACCTACCACTTGGGGATGGGGGTAACTCCTATACCACCATAGCCCAGGTAGAGGGGACACACCCCTCCATTCTTCTGACCCCATAACCTTGGTTTCCTGGAAGATCCTATACCGAAAGAGACAGGGGAGAGAGGACTCAAATCTCCAGGTGAAATAACTGTTCCACCTGGTTGTCAGGAGAGTTCATATACTCCCACAAGCAGGGTTGAGTGGACTCACCACTGGAGGCGGGAGACCCCTCATACCTCAGTGTAGGAGGGACCTCCTTTACCACTGCAGCCAGGTTAGAGGGGCCTTGCCTCTCCAGGCTGGAGTCCATCCAACCTGGATATCAGGGGGAGATAACTTACTCCAGCAGCAAGGGTAGAGGAGACTCACCCCTTCAGACCCATCCATCCCAGGTGTCAGGGAAAGCAAGTAAAGCACTGCAGCCATGGTAGAGTGGACTTGCCCATCCAAGCAGGAGACCCCTCCAACCTGGTGTCTGGGAGATCCGGTAAAACCCCACACAGAGGGTAGACGGAAGTCACCCTTCTAAGCAGGATAACCCTCCCACCTTGGTGTCAGGGGAAGCTCCTTAACTACTGGAGCCAGAGTAGAGAGGACTTGCCCATCCAGGCAGAAGACATCTCCCACCTACCTGTCAGGTAGAGTTTATATACCCCAGCAACGAGGTTAGAGGCAACTCACTCCTCCAGGCGAGAAAAACCTCCCACCTAGGAATGGGAATAACTTCTATACCACCTTAGCCAGGGTAGAGGGGACTCGCCCCTCCAGGCAGAGGACCCCATACCCTGGTTGTTTGGGGGGGAGCTCCTATATCACCAGACCCAGGGGAGAGGGGACTCAACCCTCCAGATGGAAGATCCCTTCCACCTGGTTGTCAGGGCAGTTCATGTATTGCCATAGGCAGGGTAGAGGGGACTCTCAACCCAAGAGGGATGTCCCCTCCCAACTGGGTGTAGGGGAACTCATATACCACTGCAGCCAGTATAGAGCAGACTAGCCTCTCCAATCCAGAGGCCCTCCCACCATGGTTTTAAGGGGAGATCCTTTACCAAACAGCCTGGGTAGAGGGGACTCATCCCTCCAGGTGAGCGACACATCCAACCTGTGTGACAGGGAATGCTAGTAAACCACTGCAGCCAAGGTTGTGGGGACTTGCCCCTTCAGGCAGGAGACCCTCCCAACTGGGAATCACAGGGAACTTTTATACTACCTTAGCCAGGTTAGAGGAGACTCTCCCATCCAGGCAGGATACCCCTCCAACCTGGCTGTCAGTGGGAGATCTTATACCACCATAGCCAGGGAAGAAAGTACTTGCCCCTCCCTCCAACCAGGGTGTCAGGGGAGCTCATATACCCCCACAGAGAGAATAGAAGGGACTCGCCACTCCAGGCAGGAGAACCCTCTCACCTGGGTGTCAGGGGAAGTTCTTTTACCACCACAGCCACAGTAGAGCATACTTTCCCCTTCAGGGTTGGAGAATACTCCCACTTCAGTTTCCGGGGAGCTTTTATACCTCCAAAGGTGGGGTAGAGGGAACTCTACCCTCCAGACAGGAGACCTCTTCCACCTAGTTGTCCTGGGGAGCTCTTATCCCATTGCAGCAGAGTACAGGGTACTCTAGGCCCCTGGCCAGAGACTCCTTCCCACTGGGTGTCAGGGGAGATCCTATACCACAGCAGTCAAGGTAGAGGGGACTTGCACTTCTAGGTGGGAGACCTCTCCCACCTGGGTGTCAGTGGGAGTTCATATACCACTGCAACCAGTGTAGAGTGGACTTGCCCTTACAATCAGGAGACCCCTCCCACCTGGGTGTCTGGGTGAGCTCCTATACACCCACAACCAGGGTAGAGGGGACTCGCACCTCCAATTGGGACACCCCTCCCACCTGGGTGTCCAAGGGAGCTTGTTTACTGCAGCAGCCAAGGTGAGGGGACTCACCTGTACAGGCGAGAAACCCCTCCCACTTGGGTATTGGGGGGTGGAGCTCCTACACTGCCACAGCTATGGTAGAGGGAGCAAGCCCCTGCAGGTGGAAGACCACTTCCACTATGGTGTACTGGAAATTCTTATGTAGCAAGAGCTAAAGTAGAGGGGACTCGCACTTCCAGGTAGGATACCCCTCCCACCTGGTGTCAGGGGGACCATATATACTGCCAAAGCCAGGGTAGAGAGGACTTACCTGTCCATGTGGAAGACTACTCCCACCTATGAATAGGAGGGCGCTTGTATACCACCTTAGCCAGGGTAGAGCAGACTTGCAAGCCGGAGATCACTCCCACCTGGGTGTTGGGTTGTGTTCATATACCCTCCCTTAAAGGGAGCTCTTAAATAGATGCAGCCAGGTTACAGGGTACTCACTCTTCCAGACTGGAGACGCCTCCCACATGGGTGTTGGAGGTATCTAGTATATCTCTGCAGCCAGGGTAGAGGAAATTCGCCCCTCCATGCTGGATATCCCTCCAACCTGTGTGTCAGGGTGGGGGGAGCTATTATACCACTGCAGCCAGGGTAGTGGGGACTCGCCCCTCCAGAAAGGAAAGCCCTCCCACCTGGGTCTCTGCAAGAGCTTGTATACCACCTTAGCCATGGGTAGAGAAGTCTCACTCCTCCAGGCAGGAGACTCCTCCCACCAGGGTGTCAGGGGGAGCTCTTATATTACAGCAGCCAGGGTAGAGGGGAATTGCTCCTCAAGATGAAAGACACCTCCCACCTAGGTGTCTGGTGGGGGGACTTGTATAATGCTCTAAACAGGGAGAAGGGACTCGCCCCTCTAGTTGGAAGTGCCTTCCCTCCTGGGTGTCCGGGAAGGTCCTATACAGCTGCAGCCAGACTAGAGGGGACTCGCCCCTCTAGGCCAGAGACGCCTTTCACCTGGGTATCAGGGGGTGCTCCTATACATCCAGAAGAGGGGACTTGCCCTGCCAGGAGGGAGGCCCCTTCTACCTGGGTGTTTCAGGAAGCTTGTATACAAGGTAAAGGGGACTGGAGTTGTGTGTCACCTCTACACTGGCTGTGGATATTTTGAGCCCTCCCAACACCCAGGTTTGAGGAGGTCACCCTCCTATAGTGATGAGTGCCCTGTACACACACTGCAGCAGAATAGAAGCTTCCCCCAAAACCAAGAGTAGAGGGGTCCCCCACGTGGATGAGGAAGTCCCCTCTACCTTGGCTGCTTGGTTTTAAGTGATTTCTGGACACCCAGTTGGGAGTGGTCTCCTATCTGGAAGGGGGAGTCCCCTCTCACCTGGCTGCAGGGATCTATGGGGAGAAAGGGGAGAAAGAGAATGGGTGGCACAGGGAGAGGAGGGCTCAAGGCCTAGATTATCTGCAGGGTGTCAGGATTGAGGAGCAGGCCCAAGGCTGAAGGAGACAAAAGCCTCCAGAGAGGGGACACTGCTAACTTTTTCTAAAAGAACCCTGCACTACCAAACATCCCAGTTTCAGCCCCTGGCTCTTGAGAGCATCCTGGGAAAGGGATTTGGAAAAGGAGCCCAAAAGGGACAAGGACAACAGGAGGGCCAAAGGAGAGCACAGCATGAAGTTCTGGAAGAAGGGTGTTTTTTGTGTGCAGGCCAGGACCACAGAAAGGAGCCCAGGCTAGGGACCTAGAGGAGAGCCCAGGCTAGAGGAGAGCAGGGAAGGGTGGGGCCAAGCAGGCAGGGGTTGCACTAGGGTTGTGAGATGCAGGGAACCCACGGGAGTGGGGAAGTGGTCCCAGCGAGGACCACAATTCAAGCTCAGGGAAGCACGGAGCAAGAAGGACCCCCAGAAGCTCAAGAGAGGAGCCAGTCCAGGGAAGTGCTAAGAGCCAGGGTTGTTGCAGGTGGCTAAGAAAAGTGGACAGTGATGGGGAGGGAAGCCATAGGATCCAGCAGCAGGGAGGGAGGCTTGAGGCCCAGCACCACTGCCAGGTTTTAGGGTTCCTGGCCATGCCCCAAGGGCCTAGGGAAATAAAGTAGCCAAGTCGAGGGTCAGGGTTCTGTTTCCCATAAGGTTCCATGGCCCAGATGAGGATCAAGGGCCAGGGACCAGGCCAAAGGGCCTGGCAAGGGACAGGGGCTAGGAGGAGTGTGATGTAAGGGAACAGTAGAAGTTCTAGTGGGTGAAGAGAGGAACAAGAGTCAGGAGCAATCAAGGATCCCAGGTAAGTGACTGACCCCACCAAAAGTTATTAGACACCCAATGAGCAGGAGGCCCCTGCTCCAGGAAAAAGTACTAGGGGAAGGAGAGGTCGGATCAGGGCTAGAATGAGGAGACAAATGGCACAGAGCGGAATGATGTAGGGGGCTAAATCAAGGGGTACCCAGGTCAGACACTACAGGAAGAGACACCACAGAAAGGAACACAACCAGAGTAATGGATTAATCAGCTCAGGCTGACAGCCAGGCCAGGGGACTCTAGAGCAAGGGGTCAGGGTGAGGAAGGGCTGGATTTGCATAGGGGCAGCTTGCAAGTCTAGAGGGCAGGAAAGGGAAGGTAGGGGATCGCCCACACAAAGGTCATCACTAGGCCCAAGTCCACTGCCAGTTGTCAAGTTTGTGTGGCAAAGGGGGCCCAGGTGAGAAGCAGGGCTATGTTGCCCATAAGAATCTTTCAGGGCACAGAGGCCAGCCAATTCCACTCCTCTGCTCCAGGTAAGTAGATCATCAGAGGGAGACAAGAAACAATCAGGGCAATGTGAGGGATACATTTGGTCCAGGATTGGCAGGGTGTCGGTAGGGAGTCAGGAACCATTGGAGACCAGGATAGAGGGAAGCAGGGGAAAGTAAGGGTCCTGGAAATGACAAAATTCCACAGTACAAGGGGAAGAGAGGGGAGGCACAGGAAGGGGGCCAAGCAAGGGGTCTGAAATCAAGGGAAAGTAATAGGGTCCTGAAGAAGTGGGACCAAGGACTCCAGCAAGGAGCCACACCAAAGAATAAGGAGCCAAGTACCAGGACCTGGTCTTGGGTCCCATGAAAACAGGCAGGGCTGGGGAGGGGAGAAGGGAGAGCAAGGGTAGTGGGTGGCACAAAGAGAGGAGTGCTCAAGGCCTATGTTCATTGTTGGGTGTAAGGATCAAGGAACAAGGCTCGAACTGAGAGAGTCCAATGGGCCCAGGCAAGAGGCACAGCTATGTTTTCCCAAAGGGAACCCACAAGGCAAAATACCCAGTTTTAGTCCCCTGGACACAGTGAGCATCATGGGAAAGGGATCTTTAAAAGGGGCCCAGCAGAAACAGGGACAACAGGGGGGATGAAGGAGGGTGAAAGTTCAGAGGAATGGTGTTGATGGTTTTCAGGCCAGGACTCCCAAAAGGAGCCAAAACTAGGGACCAACAGAAGGGCCCAGGCCAAGAAAGGGCAGTGAAGTTTGGGACTGGGATGCTGGGCGACAATAGGGCTCTGAGGTTCAGGGAAGCCAAGGGGAGCAGGGTACTGGCCCCAGCAAGGCCCACAGTCCAAGCCCAGGAAAGCATGGAGTAAGAATTTCACCCAGAGACTCAAGCGAGGAGGCAGGCCAGGGAATGCAAGCCAAGGGCCAAGGCTTCGGTAGGGGGCTAAGGACAGTGGACAAGACTTTGGAGGGATAGAAGGGGGATTTGCTAGGAGGCAGGCAAGTTCCTGGTGCAGGGTGACTGCCAGGTGTCTGGGTTCTGGGTGCAGGACCAAAGGCCCAGAGAGAGCAAGGGACCTACGCCAGCGACTGGACTCAGTTTCCCATAAGGCGCTCTGGCCCATATGAGAATCTTGGGACAGGGACCTGGCAAAGGAGGCCTGGCAAATGAAGGGGGCCAGGAATCAGGTGATGGAAGGGCACAGCGGGGCATCTCGGTGGGTGCGTTAGGGGGCAAGATCCAGGACCCAAGCCAGGTGCCCAGGCAAATGACTCACCTGATCGACCAAGGATAAAGGACCCAAGGAGCAGGAGACCTACAAGAGCCAGGGGAAAGCACTAGGGGAAGGGGAGGAAGGGCTGTGCAAGGACCAGGAGACAGAGAAAAGCACAATGGGCACATAGGGGAGTGCAATGGCAGTTTCAAGCAAAAGGCCCCCAGGTCAGACCTAACAGGAAGACTCCATGCTATGCCAAGTGACATGAGGAACACTGTCAGGGGCTCAAGTGAGCACCCAGGCTCAGGGCCTGAAGCGCAAATTGTCAGGATTGGGGAGTGGCTGGTTTGGGGTAGGGGCAGCATGTCAGTTGACAGGGTAGAAGAGAGAAGGGAGTGGATCTCTCAGGGCTGAGTTGGAGCAAGTCACATGTAAACTGCCAATCCTGATGGTTCAGGCAGCAAAGGGGACTCAGGCAGGATCCAGGGCTGTGTTTCACATAGGGAACCTTAAGGGCACAGAAGCCATCCAATTTGGCTCCTCTGCCCAGGTGAGTAGATCTTCAGAGAGGATCCTGGACCAAAGGAGGGTTGAAAGAGACCACTGTGATGGGATACCTGGAGTACAGAAGTTGTGTGGGTGGTCAATTGGCAGCCAGGACCCACTCTATGAGCCCAGGCTAGGGAGAAGAAGGGAATACGAAGGGTCCAGACAGTGCCAGGATACTATACCACAATTGGAACAGAGGGAAGGTACAGGATAGGGCCTGTAAAAAGAGGCCTGAAACTAAGGGTAGGGAAAGGGTTCTCAAAAAGGGCAGACAGGAGCTCAAGCAAGGAACTGGGCCAAGTAATGGAGAGCCAAGTGCTAGTACCTGGGTTTGGATGAATGAAAAGGGACATGGATAAGGAGAGAGGGGAGAAAAGAGCAGGTGGCACAGGAGGAGAAAGGCTGAAGCCCCAAATACACTGCCGGGTGTCAGGGGTCAGGAGCAGGGCCCCCGCTCTGGGAGGCCAAAGGGCCCAGGCAAGGAACAGGGCTACTTTTTCCCCAAGGGAGCTCACAGGGGCAAGAGGCCAGGTCATGTTACCTCGCCCTTGTGAGCATCCTGGGAAAGGGATCAGGAAAGTCGGCCTGGGAGAGACAGAAACGACAAGAGTGCTGAAGGAGGGAACAGCCTCAAGGACCACAGGACGGGTCTGGGTGGGATGGGGGCCAGGATTCCAGAAAGCTCTTAAGGCAAGAGACCTAGAGGAGGCCCCAGGCCAGGGAAGAGAAGCAAGGGAACAGCCAGTAAGGCTTTGCTGTATTAGGGTACTATAGTACCCTAGTGAAGCCAGGTGGAGGAGAGAAGCGGCCCCAGTGAGGGTTCCTCAGACAAAGCCCAGAAAAGTAAGGAACAATTAAGGGCCACCAGAGGCTCAAGCGAGGAGCGGGCAAGGGAATGCAGTGCCAAGGGCTAAGGCTTTGGCAGGGGGATTATGAGAGTGGACAAGACTTAGGAGGGAAGGCAGCACATCCAGCTGGGGGCAGTAAGGCTCCAGGCCTATGGCCACTACCTGGGGTCAGGGTTTCTGTTGCTGGACCAAGCACCCAGAAAGAGCAAGTGGCCCAGAGAATGGGCAGTGTTCTGTTTTTTCATAGGGTGCTCTGCCTAGATAAGAATCCATGGAGAGTGTCCTGGAAAAGTAGGCCTGGCAAAAGAAGGGAGCCAGAAGGAGGGATATTGGAGGGCATGGTGGGGGGTTGTGGTAGATGCATGGTGGGAGGAGAGCCAGGAACATAGCCAGGTGCTCAGACAAGGTTTCCACCTGATGAACCTAGGATGAGGGACACAAGAAGCAGGAGACTCATGAACACCAGGAGAATTCGTGATGGAATGGGGAAGATGAGCTGCACAAGGACCATGAGACAGAGGGAAACTCAAGGGTCTCCTAAGGGAGCCTTCTGGTGGGCCCAAGCAAGGGTCCCCTAGTACAGTCCCAACATAAAGAGATTCCACGCTATGCAAAGGGACATGAGGAAAGTGTCAGGGGCTCAACGGAGCACACAAGATGGGCACAATAGCACCATGGGTCTGGATTAAGGAAGGCTGGGTTTGGGTGGGGGCAGCATGCAAGGCTAGAGGGCAGGGAAGAGAAGGGAGGGGATCGCGAGGGGATGGGTTGGAGCATGTCCTATGTTAACGGCCAGGCCTCAAGTTTCAGGCAGTGAATGGGACTCAGGAGAGTGGCAGGGCTATGTTTCTCAAAGGGAGCATTCAGGGCACAGAGGCAAGCCCATTCCGCTCCTAAGCCCCAAGTAAGTATATCCTCAGAGATTTACCTGGAACAAAGGAGGGGCCAAAGAGGGAACTGTGAGGGGATACCCGGTATACAGAAGTGTAAGGGGGTTCGGGCTGCCAGGACCCATTGGAACAGCATAGGCTAAGGAGAAGCAGGGGGAGAGGAGGGTCCTGCCAGTGCCAGGATACCACAGCATGAGGGGATCAGAGGGGAGGCAGAGGAGGGTGCCGGCAAATGGGGCCTGAAGCCAAGGGACAGGGAAAGGGTCCTCAAGAATGGTACCCAGGGTCTCAGGGCCAGGAGGCCAAATTAATTCACCTGGCCCATGTGAGCATAATGGGAAGGGGATCAGGAAAGCGGGAATGGCAGAGACAGAAAGGACAGGAGGGCTGGAGAAGGGGATAGCCTGAAGGGCTGCAGGACTGTTGTGGGTGGGGTGGGAACCAGGATCAAACCATAGAGCCTTGACAAGGGACTTAGAGGAGGGTGAGGCCAGGGGAGAAGAGGGGATGGTGGGCCAGGAAGGCAGGCTGCACTAGGGTTCTGAGATACACTAAAGCCAAGGGGAGCAGGGAAGTGGCCCCAGAGTGAGGGCCTCCGACAATGCACAGAAAAACAGTGAGCAAGAAGGACCACCAGAGGCTCAAGCGAGGAACCAAGCCAAGGAAGAGAGAGCCAAGGGCCAGGGATTTGGCAGGGGGATCAGGACACTGGACAAGATTTGGGAGGAAAGGTAGGGGATCCAGCAGGGAGCAACCAGACTCTAGGCCCAGGGCCACCTCCAGGTGTCAGGGTTCCTGGGGGAGGACCAAGCACCCAGGGAGAGCAAAGGGCCCAGGGAAAGGGCAAGGCATTGTTTCCCATAAGGCACCCTGGATTAGATGAAAATCTACAGCCAGGATCCTGGAAAAGGAGGCCAGGAAAAGGAAGGGGGGCATAAGCCAGGCGATGGGAGGACACAGAAGGGGGTCAGGGTGGATGTGCATAGGGCCTAGATCCAGGACCAAAGCCAGGGGCCCAAGCAAGTGACCCACCGATCAAAGCTGAGGGGGACCCAGGGATCAGGAGACCTGCGAGTGCCAGAAAAAGGCACAAGGCGAATGGGAGGAATGGGCTGCATAAGGACCAGGAGAAGCCAAGGAGCATCTAGGAGAGCCCAGTGGCCAGCCCCAGTAAGCTCAGACCCTACAGGAAGAGACCCCATGCTATGCCAAGGGACATGAGGAAAAGAGTCAGGGGCTCAGGAGAGTGCCCAGGCCTGGAGACTGGAGTACAAATGATCAGGGTTAGAGAGGGCTGGGTTGGGGTAGGGGCAGCATGAAAGGCCAAAGGGCAGGGGAGGGAAGGGTGGAGATTGCTCAGAACTGGGTAGGAAGAAGTCTAATATTAAATGCCGGGCCTCAAGTTTCAGGTGGTGATGGGGACTCAGGTTTGTGTTTCCCATAGGGAGCAATTAGGGTGTAGAGCCAATCCAATTCTACTCCTCTGCCCCAGGTGATTTGATCCTCAGAAAGGAACCTAAACCAATGAGAGGCAAAAGAGAGTACTGTGAGGGGATCCCTGCAATGCAGAGGTTGGGGGGAGTTGGTGGGCTGCAGGCCCTATTTGAGGAGCATATGCTAGAGTGAAGTAGGGTTGCAGAGGGTCCAGACAGTGCCAATATGTGACAGCATGAGGGGAACAGAAGATAGGTACAGGAGGGGGTTGGCAAATGGGGCCTGAAACCAAGGGACAGGGAAAGTGTCCACAAGATGGGTGGCCAGGTTCTCAAGCAAGGAGCTGGGCTCTGATATGGAGAGCCACGTGCTAGCACCTGGGCCTGGGTGAATGAACAGAAACATGGAGGGGGAGCAGAAGGAGTGGAGAAAGTGGAGTGGGTGGCACAGGGAGAGAAGGGCTCAAGGTCTAGTTCCACTGCAGGGTGTCAGGTGTTGGAAGCAGAGCCCAGGCTCAGGGAGGCCATATGTCCCATCAAGGGGCAGGGCTACATTTTCCAAAGAGGGCCCCCAGGGCCAAGGGGCCTGGTCAAGTAGCCTGGCCCAGCTGAGCATCCTGGGAAGGGGATCAGGAAAGTGGGCATGACAGGAATAGAAAGGACAGGAGGGCCAAAGCAGGGCACAGCCTGAAGGGCTGCAGGATGTGTGTGCATGGGGTAGGGGCAAGAACCACAGCAAGGAGACCAGGCAAGGGACCTATAAGATGGCCCAGGCCAGAGGAGAGCAGGGAACACCAGGCCTGGAATGGCAGTGCTGAACTAGGGTACTGCAATCCAGGAATGCCAAGGGGAGCAGGGAAGTGGCCCAAGTAAGGGGCCCTCAGACAATGCTCAGTAAAGCAATGAGCAAGAAGGGCCACCAGAGTCTCAAGTGAGAAGCCAGGCCAGGGAACTAAGAGCCAATGGCCAGGGCTTGGGCAAGGGGCTCAAGAAAATGAACAAGATTTGGAAGGGAAGGCAGGGGACATAGCAGGGACAGTCAGGTTTTAGGACGAGGGCCATCTCCAGGTATCAGGGTTGCTGGTGGAGGACCAAGCACCCAGAGAGAAGACGGGGCCCAGGTAGGAGACAGAGTTCTGTTTCCCATAAGGTACTGTGGCTCATATTTTAATCCAGGGCCAGGGACCTGGCAAAGGAGGCCAGAAAAGGGAAGGAGGCCAGGAGGAGGGTGAAGGGAGGAAATGGCGGGGGATCGTGTTGAGGCACTCTAGGACTAGAGCCTTCACCTAAGATCAGCCCCCCAGGCAAGGGACCCACCCATCTGATTGTGATGAGGTACACAAGATGTTGGAGACCTTCAAGCTCCTGGAAAAAGCTTGAGGGGAAGGGAGATAGGGGCAGCACAAAGGGACCTAGGTGAGCCTGCTAGGGGGCCCAATTAAGGGGCCCCCAGGTCAGACCCAACATGATGAGTCTCCAGTCCAGGATAGAGGGTTCTTGCCCTTCTATGCAGGTCACCCCTCCCAACTAGGTGTGGGGGGGGGGAGCTCAAATAACTGCAGGCAGGTTAAAGTGGACTTGCCCTTCCAGGTGGGAGACCCCTCCCAGTTGAGTGTCTACGGGACTCCTATACCTCGGCAATTATGGTAAAAGTGCTTGCCCCTCCAGGCAAGAGACCCCTCCCACCTGAATATGGGGGGGTCCTATACCACAGCAGCCAGGGTAGAATAGACTTGCCCCTCTAGGTGGGAGACCCCTCCCACCAGAGTGTCTGAGGGGAGCTCTTACACTGCTGAAGCCAAGATAAAGTGGACTCACCCCTCCTGATGGGAGAAACCCCTCCCACCTGGGTGTCACAGGGGGGTTTTATATGACCTTAGCCAGGGTAGAGCCAACTTGCCACTCCAGATGGGACATCTCTCCCACCTGGGTGTCAGGGAAAGCTCCTATACTACAGCAGCCAGGATACCAGGGACTTGGCCCTCCAAGCAGAGACTCCTCCCACCTGAGTGTAGCAGGGAGCTCATATACTGGCCCATCCAGGGGAGAGGGACTCACCCCTCAAGGAAGGAGACCCCTCCCACCTGGGTGTCCTGGGGAGCTCCAATACTGCTGCAGCAGGGTAGAGGGGATACTAGCCTCCTGGAGGGACACTCCTCCCAATTGGGTGTCAGGGGAGATCTTATACCACCACAGCCTGGATATAGGGAACTCATCCCTCCAGGCGGCAGGCATATCTCACCAGTTTTCCGGAGTGAGCTTTTATACTGCTGCAGCCAGGGAAGAGGGCATTGGACCCTCCAAGCCAGAGACCCTCACACCTGGGTGTTGGGGGATCTCCTTTACTGCCACAGCCAGTGTAGAGGGAACTCATGCCTCCAGGCAGGAGACCCCTCCCACCTGGCTGTCAGGGAAAGCTAGTATACCACTTCAGTCAGGGAAAAGGGGATTCACCCTTCAGTTGGGAGACCCCTCCCACCTGTGTGTCACAGGGAGCTTGTATGACCTTAGCCAGGGTAGAGGTGAATTCTCACCTTCAGGTGGGAGATCCCTCCCTCCTGAGTGTCAGGGAGCTTGTATACTCCATTAGCCAGGGTGGAGGGTACTAGCTCCTTGAGGCAGGAGACCCCTCCCATTTTGCAATGGGTGGGGGCTGTTATTCCACTGCATCCAGGAGAGAGGGGATTAGCCCCACTTGGTGGGAGACCCCTAAACCCTGGTTGTCAGGGGAGCTCATATGCTGCAGAGGCAGGGGAAAGGGGACTCACCACTCCAGGCAGGACACCCCACACAACTGGGTATCAGGGGAGTTCAGCCAGGATAGTGGGGACTCGCCCTTCCAGAAAGAAAAGCCCTCCCACCTGGGTGTCATGGGGAGCTTGGACAACACCTTAGCCAGGGTAGAGTGGACTCCCCACTCCAGAAGGGAGACTCCTCCCACCAGGGGGTCAGGGGGGCTCCTATATTGTAAAAAGCAGGGTAATGGATATATACCACTGAGGTGGGAGATCCATTCCACCTGGGTGATAAAGGCAGCTCTTGTACAGCTGTAGACAGGGTACAGGGACTTACCCCTCCAAGCTGGAGATGCCTCCCACCTGGTGTTGGAGGGAGCTAGTATACCCCCATAGCCAGGGTAGAGGGAACTCGTCCCTCCAGTCTGGAAATCCCTCCCATCTGGGTTTCAAGGTGGGGAAGCTCTTATACCACTGCAGCCAGGGTAGTGGGGACTCGCCCCTCCAGACAGAAAACCCCTCCCACCTAGGTCTTGGGGGGAGCTTGTATACCACCTTAGGCAGGGTAGAGAAGACTCGCCCTTCCAGACAGGAGACTCCTCCCTCCAGGGTGTCAGTGAGAGCTCTTATACTACAGCAGCCAGGGTAGTGTGGAATTGCCCATACATACAGGTGGAACACCCCTCCCATCTAGGTGTCTGGTCGGGGTGCTTATATAAAACCCTAGCCAGGGTAGAGGGGATTTGCCCCTCCAGGATGGAAACCCCTCCCACCTAGGTGTTGCAGGGAGCTTGTATACCAAGTTAGCCAGGGTAGAGGCGATCGGAGGTGTAAATCCCCTTACCCTGACTGTGGTTGTATATGTGGAGAAACAAGAGAAAAGGGAATGAGTGTCACAGGGAGAGGAGGGCTCATGGCCCAGATTCACTGCAGGCTATCAGGACTAAAGAGAAGGGCCCAGGCTGAAGGAGGCCAAAGCCCCCAGTAAAGGGGCACTGCTACCTTTTCCCAAAGGAAGACTGCAGGGCCAAATATCCCAGTTCCATTTTCTGCCTTTAGTGAGCATCCTGGGAAAGGGATCTGGAAAAGGAGCCCAACAGGGACAAGGACAACTGGAGGGCCAAAGGAGGGCACAGTGTGAAGTGCTGGAAGAAGGGGGTTTTATGGGATGCGGGTTAGAACAAAAGAAAGGAGCCCAGGCTAGAGACCTAGAGGAGGGCCCAGGCTAGGGGAGAGCATAGAAGGGAGGGTCTCAGAAGGCAAGGTGTGCAGTAGGTTTCTGAGATGCAGGGAAGACAAGGAGAGTGGGGAAGCAGCCCCAGCAAGGCCCACAGTTCAAGCCCAAAGAAGCACGGACCAAGAAGGACCCCCAGAGGCTTAAGAGTGGAGCCAGTCCAGGGAATGGAGAGCCAAGGGCCAGCACTGGGGCAGAGGGCTCAGGACAGTGGACACTGCTGGGGAAGGAAGGCAGGGGATCTAGCAGGGTGGAGGCCCAGCACCACTGCTAGGTGTCAGGGTTCCTAGTGCTTCCCCAAGGGCCTAGGGAGAGCAAGTAGCTCAGTCAATATTCAGGGTTCTGTTTCTTAAAAAGTGCACTTGCTCCAATGAGGATCAAGGGCCAGGGACCACTCCAAAGGGCTTGGCAAGGGCCAGGGGCCAGGAGGAATGCTATGTGAGGGCACAGTGGGGGGTTCCCGTGGGTACAGAGAAGCACAAGAGCAAGGATCCCAGGTAAGTGACTGACCCCACTAAAAGGTATTAGAAACCCAAGAAGCAGGAGGGCCCTGCTCAAGGAAAAATCATGAGGGGAAGAAGAGGTAGGATCTGTGCTAGGACGAGGAGAGAGAAAATGGCACAGAGGGTATCGAGCATGTGGGCCCAATCAAGGGGCACCCATGTCAGACACAACAGGAAGAGACACCACAGAAAGCAATGCAACCCAATTAATGCAGTAAGGAGCTCAAGCAGACAGCCAGGCCTGGGGACTGTAGGGTGAAGGGGGGTCATGGTGAGAAAGGGCTGGGTTGGCTTAGGGGCAGCTTGCAAGGCTAGAGGGCAGGAGAGGGAAGGGAGGGGATCTCCCAGGGCAAGGTCATCACTAGGCCCAAGACCACTTCCAGTTGTCAAGTTTGGATGGCAAAGGGGGCCCATGCGAGAGGCAGAGCTGTGTTGACCATAGGGATCTTTCAGGGCCCAGAGGCCAGCCAATTTCACTCCTCTGCCAGGACCAAAGAGGGCAATGTGAGGGATACCTTTGGTCCAGTGCAGCAGTCCGGCTGCAGCAAAATAACTGGGGGTGACGAGCAAATTGTGTAGATTCACACAGCAGGAGTGGAAGCCGTTTATTGTAGGACAGGAGGGGTATATATATACATTCCACACAGCTTATCTAATTAATATAAACTAGATACAGCAGTCAACCAATAAGGAATCTCCACACTTAATGGCTCGCTGGAGTTACTTCATAAACCACTCCCTCTGGGAAAATGCCAGGCGCCATCCAGACTTGTTTACAGACCTTAACATTAACCATTCCCTCTGGCAAAATGCCAGGCACCATCCAGACTTGTTTACAGACCTTAACATTCCAGGATTGGAGGAGTGTCAGTGGGGAGCTAGCAACCAGTGGAGGAGACAAGGCTAGGGAGAAGCTGGGGGAAGGCAGGGTCCTGGGATTGACAAAATACCTCAGTACAAGGGGAACCGAGGGGAGGAAAAGCAGGGTGCCAAGCAAGGGGCCTGTCCCTGTTCATGCCAGGAAAAGTCAGGGAAGGTGAGGATGGGCAGGCGGGTGACAGTAGGGTTCTGAGGTTAAGGAAAGACAAGGGGGTAAGGTATTGGCCGCAGCGAGAGCCAAAGTCCAAGCACAGGGATGCAGGGAGCAAGATGGGCCCCCAGAGGCTCATGCGAGGAGGCAGGACAGGGAATGGAGATCCAAGTGTCAGGGCTTGGGCAGGGGTTTCAGGACAGTGGACAAGACTTTGGAGGGATGGCTGCTGTCCCGGCAAGGGGCAGGCAGGCTCCTGGCCCAGGGTGAGTGCCAGGTGTCATGGTTCTGAGTGCAGTACCAAAGGCCCAGTGACAGCAAGGGACCCAGGGAAGGGGCAGGGCTCATTTTCCCATAAGGTGTCCTGATCCAGATGAGAATCCAGAGACAGGGGCCTGGCAAAGGAGGACTGGCAAGTCAAGGCAGCCAGGAAGAGGGCAATGGGAGGTAATGGATGAGTGACCCAAGGAGCAGGAGACATGCAAGTATGAAGGGAAAGCACAAGGGGAAGGGGAAGAAGGGCTGCACGAGGACTAGGAGACAGAGAAAAGCGCAATGGTCAACTACAGGAGCACGCTGGTATTTCCAAGCAAGGGCTTCTCATTTCAGACCCAAAAGGAAGAGACTCCATGCTATGCCAAGTGACATGAGGAACACTGTCAGTGGCTCATGTGAGCACCAGGCTCCAAGAATGAGGCTCAAAAGGTCAGAATTTGGGAGGGCTGGGTTGGTGTAGGGGCAGCATGAAAGGCAAGAGGACAAGGGAGGGAAGGGAATGGATCTCTCAGGGCTGGGTTGAAGCAGTCACATGTTAACTGCTAGGTCTCAGGGTTCAGGCAACAAATGGGACTCAGGCAAGAAGCAGGGCTGTATTTCCCATAGGGAGCCTTAAGGGCACAGAGGCCAGCCAATTTGGCTCCACCGCCCAGGTGAGTAGATCCTCAATGAGGGACCTAGAGCAAAGGAGGGTCAAAAGATGGCTCTGTGAGGGGATATCTGTCATATGGAGGTTGTAGGGGTGGTCAGTTGGCAGCCAGGACCCATTCGAGAAGCCCACGTTAGGGAGAAGCTAGAAAAGCGAAAGGTCCCCGCCATGCTGGGATATGATAGCACCAGTGGAACAGAGGGGAGGCACAGGATGGGGTCTATAAAAAGAGTCCTGAAACCAAGGGAAGGGAAAGTGTCCTCAAGAAGTGCTGCCAGGTGCTCAAGTAAAGGGCTGTGCCCATTAATAGAGAGCAAAGTGCTAGCACCTGGGGCAGGGAGAATGAAAACGGATATTGATGGGGAGGGGAAGGAGGGGAGGAATCTGAGCAGGTAGCACAACAGGAAAAAGGCTGAAGGCCCAGGTCCACTGCAGGGTGTCACGACTGGGTAGCAGGGCATGGGATGAGGGAAGCCAAACAAGGGGCAGGGCTACATTTTCCCAAAGGGAACCCACAGGGCTATGAGGCAAAGTCGAGTACCTGGCATGATAAGCATCCTGGTTATGGGATCAGGAATGTTGGCCTGGGAGAGACAGAAATGACAAGAGGTCCAACGGAGGGCAAAGTCTCAAGGGCCACAGGATGGTTCTGGGTGGGGCGGAGGCCAGAACCCCAGGAAGGAGCTAAGACAAGGGACCCAGAGGAGGGCCCAGGCTACTGGAGAGCAGGGAAGGGTGGGGGCAATAAGGCATGGCTGTACTAGGGTACTGCAGTACAGTGAAGCCAAGGGGAGAATAGAAGCATCTCCAGTGAGGGACCCTCAAACAAAGCCCAAAAGTGAAAGAAACAAGAAGGGCCACCAGAGGTTCAAGCGAGGAGCCAGGCAAGGAAATAGAGTGCCAAGGGCCAGGACTTGAGAAGGGGGCTTAGTACAGTGGACAATACTTGGCAGGGAAGGCAGGGGATCCAGCAGGGGGCAGTCAAGCTCCAGGCCCATGGCCACTACCAGGTGTCAGGATTCCTGGTGGAGGACCAAGCACCCAGAGAGAGTAAGTTGCCCAGGCGGGGGGAAAGGGCTCTGTTTTCATAAGGCGCGCTGGCCCAGATGAAAATCCATTGAGAGAGATCTGGCAAAGGAGGCCTGGCAATGGAAGAGGGCTAGAAGGATGGCTATGGGAGGGCACGGCAAGCGGTCGTGGTAGGTGTGGGGTGGGAGGAGAGTCAGGACCATAGCCAAGTGACGAGACAAGGTACCCACCCGACCAAACTAGGACGAGGGACCCAAGGAGCAAAAGACTCACGAGCATGAAGGGAATTTGCAAGGGGTTGGGGAGGATGAGCTTCACAAGGACCATGAGACAGAGGGAAGCTCAAGGGGCACCTAGGGGAGCCCTCTGGCAGGCCCAAGCAAGGGGTCCCCAGGTCAGACCCAACATAAAGAGACTCCACGCTATGTGAAGGGACATGAGGAAAGCGTCAGGAGCTCAAGGGAGCACACAAGATGGGGACAGTAGTGCTAAGGTCCTGGGTTAGTGAAGGCTTAGTTGAGGTAGGGCCAGTATGCAAGGCCAAGGTGTAGGGGAGAGAAGGGAGGGGATCACTCAGAGTTGAATTGGAGCAAGTCCCATGTTAACTGCCAGGCCACAAGTTTCAGGCAGTGAAGGGCACTCATGCGAGTGGTAGGGCTGTTTTTCCCATAGGCAGCATTAAGGGCGCAGAGGTGAGCAAATTCCGCTCCTCGGCCTCAGGTGAGTAGGTCCGCAGAGAGGGACCTGGACGAAAGGAGGGGCCAAAGAGGGTACTGTGAGAGGATACCTGGAGTATAATGGTGTGCGGGGAGGTCAGGGTTCCAGGACCCATTCAAGCAGCATAAGCTAGGGAGAAGCAGGGGGTACACAATGCCTGGGGAGTGCCAGGATACAACAAAATGATGGTATCCAAGGGGAGGCACAGGATGGGTTTAGCAACAGTGGCCTGAAACCAAGGGACAGGAAAAGGGTCTGCAAGAAAGGTAGCAAGGGTCGCAAGCAAGGAGCCAGGCCCAGTAATGGAGAGCCAAATGTTAGCACCTGGGCCTGGGTGAATGTAAAGAAACATGGAAGGGAAGTAGTGAAAGGGGAGAAAGTGGAGTGGGTGGCACAGGGGGGAGATGGGCTCAAATGGGTCCACTGAAGGGTGTAAGAAATCAGGAAATGTGCCCCTTCTGAGAGAGGCCAAAGTACCCATGCAAGGGGCAGGGGTATATTTTCCCAAAGGGAGCCACAGGGCCAAGAGGCCAGGTCAGGTCGCCTGTCCCGGGTGAGCATTCTGGGAAGGGGATCTGGAATGTGGGCATGGCAGAGACAGAAATGACAGGAGGGCCAAAGGAGGGTACAGCCTGAAGGGCCGCAGGACAGATGTGAGTGGGGTGGGGGCCAGAACCCCAGCAAGGAGCCAGTATAGGGACCTAGAGGAGAGCTCAGGCCAGGGGACAGCAGGGAATGCCAGGCCAGGAAGGCAGTGCTGCACTAGGATACTGCAGTCCAGGAATGCCAAGGGCAGCAGGGAAGCAGCCCCAGTGAGGGGCCATCAGACAATGCCCAGAAAAGCAGAGAGCAAGAAGGGCCATGAAAGGCTCAATTGAGCATCCAGGCCAAAGAAAAGAGAGACAAGGGCCAGGGCTTGGGCAGGGGGCTCAGGACAGTGGATTACATTTGGGAAGGAAGGCAGGGGATGCAGCAGTGGGCAGTCAGTCTCCAGGCCCAGGGCCACCTCCAGGTATCAGGGTTCCTTGTGGAGGGCCAAGCACCCAGGGAGATTAAGGGGCCCAGTTGAGGGAAAGATCTTTGTTTTGCATAAGGTGCCCTGGCTCATATTTGAATCCAGGGCCAGGGACCTGCAAAGAGAGGCCAAAAAATGGAAGGGTGACAGGACAAGGGGAATGAAAGGTCACAGTGGGGTGTAATTGTGGGTGCACTGTAGGGAGAGAGACATGATATAAGACAGGCCCCCAGGCAAGGGACCCACATTACACATTGTGATGAGGGTCCCAAGGAGCAGGAGACCTGCAAGCGCCAGAACAATGTGAAATTGGAAGGGAGGAAGGGGCTCCTTGTTTTCCAGGAGGAAGAGAAAAGCTCAAGGGGCACCCAGGTGAGCCCACTTGGGAGCCCAAATTATGGTGTTCCAGTTCAGACCCAACAGGAGGAGACTCCATGCTATATCAAGGGACATGAGGAACATAGTCAGGGGGCTAGGTGAGTGCCAAGACCCAGAGACTGAAGCACATAGGGTCAGAGTTAGGGAGGATTGGGTTGGGGTACGGGCAGCATACAAGGCCAGAGGGCAGGGGAGGGAAGGGAGGAGAGCACTCAGGGCTGGGTTTTAACAAGTTCCATGTTATTTGGCAGGCCTCAAAGTACAAGCAGTGAAGGGGACTCAGGTGACTAGCAGTGCTGTTTTCCATAGTGAGCATTCAGGGTGCAGAGACTAGCCAAATCCACTCCTCTGCCCCAAGTGAGTAGATCCTCAGAGAGGGACCTAGACCAATGAGGGGCAAAAGAGGGTACTATGAGGGGATACCTGGAATGTGGAGTTTGTGGGCATTGGTGTGCTGCAGTACCCATTTGAGGAGCCTAGGCTAAATCAAAGCAGGGGTAGCAGAGACTGTGGGATGTGCCAGGATATCACAACATGAGGGGAACAGAGGGGAGGCACAGGAGGGGGTTGAAGAAGGGGCCTGAAACGAAGGGATCCAAGAGACAGGGACAGGGTCCTCGAGAAGGGTGGCCAGGCCTCAAGCAAGAATCTGGGCCCAGTAATGGAGAGAAAATGCTAGCACCTGGGCCTGGATGAATGGAAAGAAACATGGATAGGGAGGGGCAGGAGGGGATAAAGGGGAGCAGCTGGCACAGGGGGAGGAGCACTCATGCCCATGTCCAGTGCAGGGTGTCAGGGTTGAGGAGTAGAGCCCGAGTTGAGGGAGGCAAAAGTTCCCAGGCAAGAAGCAGGGCTACACTTTCCCAAAGGGAGTCACCAGGGCCAACAGGCCAGCCAAAGTGAGCATCCTGGGAAGGGGATCAGGAAAGAGGGCATGGCAGAGACAGAAAGGACAGGAGAGCCGAAGAAATGCACAGCCTGAAGGACAGCATAACAGGTGTGGGTGGCATTGGGATCAGGACCCCTGCAAGGAGCCCAGGAAGGGACTTAGAGGAGGGCCCAGGCAAGGGGAGAGCAGGGAATGCTGGGCCGGGAAGGCAGGGCTACACTAGGGTACTAAGGTATAGGGAAGCCAAGGGGAGCAGGGAAGCAGCCCCACCAAGTGGCCCTCAGACAATGCTCAGAATACCATTGAGCAAAAAGGGCCACAGATGTTCAAGCCAGGAGCTAGGCTTTGAACAGAGAGCCAAGGGCCAGGGCTTGGGCAGGGGCTCAGGACACTGCACAAGATTTTGGAGGGAAGGCAGGGGATCCAGCAGGGGTCAGTCAGGCTTCAGGCCCAGGGACTTATATTTGAAACTAGGGCCAGGGACCAGGAAAGAGAGGTCAGACAAAGGAAGAGGGACAGGAGGAGGGGATGAAAGGGCATGGCAGGGGGTCATGGTGAGTGCACTGTTGGGCAAGATCCATGACCCAAGACAGGCCCACAGGCAAGGGACCCACCCAACTGATTGTGAGGAGGGACCAAGGAGCAGGATACTTGGAATCACCAGGAAAAATTGCGAGGGGAAGGGAGGTAGGGGCTGTGTGATGATCAGGAGACAGTGGGAAGTGCAAGGGGCACCTAGGGGAGCCTGGTGTGGGGCCCAACTAAGGGGCCCCAGGTCAGTCACAACAAGAAGAGACTCCATGCTATGCCATAGGACATTAGCAATGCTGTTAGGGGCTCAGGTGAGTGCCCAGGCTTGGAGACTGGAGCCAAAATGGTCAGGGTTAGGGAAGGCTGAGTTGGAGTAGGAACAGCATGCAAGATGAAAGGGCAGGGAAGGGAAGGGAGGAGATCACTCAGGGCTGGGTTGGAGCAAGTCTCACGTTAACTAACAGGCCTTAAGTTATAGGCAGTGAAGTGGACTCAGGTGCCTGGATGGGCTGTGTTTCCAATAAGGAGCATACAGGGTGCAGAGACCAGCCAGTTCCGCTCCTCTGCCTTAGGTGAGTAGATTTTCAGAGAATGACCTGGACCAGTGAGGGGCAAGAGGGTATTGTGAGGGGATACCTGCCATGTGCAGGTTAGGAAGGGGCGTCTCTGGGCTGAAGGACACATTTGAGGAGCCTAGGCTAGAGTGAATAGGGGTAGTTTAGGGTCCGGACAGTGCCAGGATACCACAGCATGAGGGGAACAGAGAGGAGGCACAGGACGCGGCTGGTAAATGGGGCTTAAAACCAAGGAATAGAAACTGGGTCCTTGAGAGGGCTAGCCATTGGCTCAAGTAAAAAGCCAGGCCCAGTAATGGAGAGCCAAGTGCTAGCACCTGGGCCTGTGTGAATGATAAGAAACATGAATAGGGAGGGTAGGAGGAAAGAAATGAGAGTGGCTGGCACAGGGGGAGGAGGAATCAAGGCCCAGGTCCACAGCAGGGTGTCAGGTTTCAGGAGTAGGGCCTGGTGATCTGTTGGAGGCCAAAGGGCCCAAGCAAGGGTCAGGGCTATGTTTTCCCAAAGGTGAAATCCTCTGCCCGCCAGGGGCTCAGAAAAGGAGCTGGGCCCAGTAATGGAGAGAAGTGCTCTCACCTAGGCCTGGGTGAATGAAAAGAAACATGGATAGGAGGGGCAGGAGGGGAGAAATCAGAGCGCCTGGCACAGGCCTAGGTCCACTGCAGGTTGTCAGGGTTCAGGAGCAGGCGTCAGCTGAGGGAGGCAAATGTGCCCAGGCAAGGAGAAGGGCTATGTTTTCCCAAAGGTCATATCCTCTGACCCAGGTGAGCATACTGGGAAATGGATCAGCAAAGCGGGCATGCAGAGACAGTAAGAAAAGGAGGGCCAAAGGAGGGCACAGCCTGAAGGTCTGCAGGATGGGTGTGATATGTGTGGGAGCCAAGACCCCAGTAAGGAGCCCAGGCAAGGGACCTAGAGGAAGGCCCAGGAAGAGAAGAGAGGGGATCGCTTAGGGCTGGGTTGGAGCAAGTCCCATGTTAACTGTCAGGCCTCAAGGTTCAGGCAGTAAAGGGGAATAAGGCGAGTGGCAGGGTTGTGTTTTCCATAGGGAGCATTGAGTGCACAGAGGCCAGCCAATTTCACTCCTCTGCCCCAGATGAGTAGATCCTCAGAGAGGGGCCTGGACCAAAGGAGGGGCCAAAGAGGGTACTGTTATAGGATACCTGGTTTGCAGAGGTGGGGGCGGTTAGGCCTCCAGGATCCATTTTACAACCGGAGAGCCGAAGGAGGACACAACCTTAAGGGACGCAGCTTGGGTGCTAGTGGGGTGGGGTCAAGGATACCAGCACGAACCCCAGGCAAGAAACCTAGGTGAAGGTTAAGCCAGGGGAGAGCAGGGAACGCTGATTGGGGAAGGCTGGCCTGCAGAAGAGTACTGTATTACAGTGAAGCCAAGGAGAGTGACCCCAGAGAGGGTCCTGGATCAAAGGAGTACCAAAGAAGGCACTGTGAGGGGATACCTTTTGTCTGCAATTGAGGGGTCGGTGGGGAGCCAGGACCCATTCTTGGAGCCCAGCCTAGGTAGAAGCAGTGGGAGGAGAGAGTCTGTGCAATGCAGGGATAGCACAGTTCTGTTGTAGGGTCAAATGAGGAAATGCAGCAAACATAAGAGAAAACAGTTTTATTTGGCTGCAGCCAGGCTCAGAGGGCATAGATTTTGCTGAAATCAATAAATCCCCTGAACCCAGATTTCAGGCAGTTTCAGAATTTTTATAGCCAGCATGTAAGTGGAGGGGCTGAGAAATTCATTTTCTGCAGAAGTTCACATAAAAGTAGCTTTTTCTTTCACTGTTTTAGGCAAGTTAACTCTTCAAAGACAACACCTGAGTAGGGAAAGCTTCTTTTCCACATTTTTCCTCTCCCTGTCAGTTGTTAACATGGAGCCCATTTGGTAACATATATTAAAAATGTAGACATCTCTGTGAAGCCCAGCTCAAGGGCAGAGGCTTGTTTGCACATTTCTACAAATTATTATAAAGCATATGTTTGTGAAAAACTAGTAAAAAGTTCCACCACATGGAGTGCTGGTACCTTCTCAGCTGGTTGCAAAGTAAAACAGGGTTACAGGAAAATCGGAAATTTATCTACATTGGACCCTTTTGCAGAGCCTCTTTTGCTAAAAGTCCTAAAATAAGCCGTGTTGCAGTTTTCTTTAGAATCCTGAGTAAGACTTTTCTATGGAGAAAGGGGGTGTCACTTAAATTCTCCCTTTAATGATGCTCCCCATAAATTAATCCTTTAAATTGAAGAGCATCAATACCATTATATTGGCTGAAGGCCTTATATAATGTCAAAACCTTAGTTGTTGTCATCTTTTCAAAAGCAGCTTCCATAGTGGACCCATAACTTTTAATGCACAATGGAGCTAAATATGGGAGCAATAAACAGCTTAACAGCAGAATACCCACTATAGCAGTTAAGCTGTTATATCTACCAAGAATTGACAACCCTCTCCCAAAAGAGTGTTTGGGACCCAAAGTTGAATGCCCTTCTAGGTAGCACTAGCACATGTGCAAGTTCTCTTGTGTTGTTGGCTATATTCTTAACTGTTTGTTTATTTTCATCCATTTGGATGCAACAATCTGAGCTGTTGAACTCTCCACATATTTCTCTTTCCTCAGTCAGTAGGTAATCTAATGCCAGGCGGTTTTGATAGTGAGACACTCACATCACATCTGTTTTGTGGCTATGAGGTCTAAGACTGTGGCAGTCTGATTAATAATAATTTCTACTACAGCTTGTAAGTGAATAATTCTGTTTAACATGTAAATAGGAGGTCCATATCTCCAACTGCCATTTTGTGCCCAGGTAGCAGGACCATGAGTGGCAATGATCATCTGGATTGGCCAGTTATCTTCACCCCAAAATTGGTGACCTCCTAAATCATGTTACTTCCCAATGGACCTCTTTTGCCTTTCCAAACAGTCATCCATCCATTGCATTACTCTGGCAGGATAGGTCCTAAATATATGTTTTACCACCTCTTGATTACAGTGGATTATCTTGACATATGGTTCACATGATCCCTATGGTTGGAATAGGAGTAGAACTGAACCTCTTAAGGTTATCAAAGGAAACCAAACTAAACAACAGACTAATGTTTTGGTTAGCATAGGTTAAACAGCATAAATTAACAAAGCAAAACTAATAACACCAAAGAAATCCTACAAAATTTATATAAGCAAGATAAAAAGCATAAATGAAGTTTTTGACCCAGTGTCCATTCAGTACAAGTTACTGTTATTAAACCAGTAGGAAAAACCAGAGAATTATATATATATATATATATATATATAATCTGTATCTATCTATATTTTATCTATATCTATCCAGAAAGATAGATATAGATATAGAGAGATAGAGAGAGAGATAGAGAGAGAGATAGATAGATAGGTAGATAGATAGATAGATAGATAGATAGATAGATAGAAGCAAGGGGTGGCAGTGCATTATATTATAAGAACTATCTTACAGAGTTGAAAGCATTCATTTGTCCTGGTGGGAAGTTTATCTTTCATGGTGCATTGAACAGCCAGTCCTTCCCATATGGCTGAAGCAGGGCCATAGTCTCCTCAAGCTTCAGCTGTGCCTACACCAATCAGCTTTTGGAGTTACTGGAGCAGGGCTTTTGTCCTTCTGACCCTCAAGCATCTCTGGCACTCCTTTTTTTCTAGAGAGTCAGATTCAATGGTGTAGCAGCATGTGAAGTGCACGTGCAGTCCAGAGCTGCAGGCTTGATTCTTGTGTAGTCAATCAATGGACCTGTTTCTGCAAACTTTACTACAGTTAGGGTGTATAAAATAACAGGCAAAGGGCCCTTCCAAAGAAGTTTCAGTGTTTGAAGATTCCATTCTTTGACGCAGAATCAATCTCCAGGCTTGAAAGGGTGTGCACTTGTGGTCAAACTTAGTGGCAGTCTTTCTCTTACCCATTGGTTGAGAACCTGTAAAGTTTTCGTTAAGACCTGAAACTGTCATCTCAGGGGGAATTCTATCTCTCTTAAGTCACCCAATGGTCCTCTAATAAGAAGGGGGCCTCACGTACACTATCTTATAAGGAGAGAATCCAGTCCTCATAGTGGGAGTGGATCTAATCCTCAACAGTGTAGTATGGAGAAATTCATCAGAATGTAAGAGAGTCTCCTGACGCAGCTTACCCAACTGACACTTAAAGTCCTGTTCATCCTTTGAACTTTACCAGAACTCCGCAGCCTATAGGCAGAATGTAACTTATATCTGATGATTAAACTGTTGGTCAGTAATCATATCACCTGTGCCCAAAAGCTGGCCCATTGTCTCAGCCAATAGTGACTGGGATAAAAAAAATCTGGAATCATTTCCCAGAGCAGCATCCTCGTTATCTCCCTAGCTTTTTCAGGGTGGGTGAAAAAGCTGTCCACCCAGTCATAGTAGGAACACACATAAACCCAAATTTACTTAGAGCCCTGTGATTGTGGTAGTTCAGTGAATTCTTCTTCCAAGTCTTCAAAAGGTGCTCCTCCTATAGTTTGGATTCCTGGTGGAAGCTCTGACCACTGACAAGTATTGTTGTGAGCACAAACCTCATATTGTTTTCAGAATCCAGGTGAAGTTTGTGAGCCATGGGACATAGAAATGTTCACTCAGAACTGATTCAAGTGCAGTATGTCCAACGTGTTCTCCTGTGGAACTCTGATAAAGGCTGGGGATAGAATCTCCGGGATGACTATGCCAGCCATCACAATATCTCCATCATCCTCCTAGGAGAAGATTTTCTTTTTGAATCTCAAACCATTTACATTCATGTTGGGAGTATGTTGGCTCCCGTTCTGATAAATAGTCGTCCAGTCAGAAGGGCAGACTTTAAGCCTGGGACTGGATTTTCTTCTCATTACTTGTAGACAGCTAACCTGGCCTCCCTGTCAGCTTCCAGTTGCCCTGGGAAACCACAGTGTTTCCCTTTCAATGACCTTGTCAATGTATAATCACAACTTTCCTGGGAGCCCACAGTTTATCCAAAATTTTAAGAATTTTCTGCCCATACACTATGCCTTTTTTTTTCTTCTGAGTTAATGAGCCCCTTTTTCTTACATAAGACCCTATGAACATTAAGGGTAGTGAACACATATTTTGAGTCTATGTAAATATCCACACAGACTCCTTCTATCAACTGCAGTGCTTGAGTCAAAGCAATAAGTTTTGCTTTTTGTGCTGAGGTTCCCTAAGGCAGATATTCTGCATCGACAGTGGAGTCCAGAGTGACCACTGCATATCCAGCAAAACATACCCCATCTTTTATAAAACTGCTTCCATCTGTGAAGTACTCCACATCTGGGTCCCTGAGGGCTGGTCTGCCAGATGTTATCTGCGTGACAACATTTCATCAATGAATTCAATACAGTTGGGATCAGGTTGCCCAGGTCCAATGGGCAGCAAGTTTTCTGGATTCAGAGTCTGGATGACTTCCACATAGATACACAGGTTTTCACATAACATGCCCTGGTATTGACCATTAGTCAACCAATATTGTCCTTTGTACTCTACCAATGTCAACACTGAATGAGGAATCCTGAAAACTAATTTTTGTCCCATAGGCAGTTTTTAAGCTTTCAATCCCAGAAAATCTGTGGCTGCAACGGCCCATAAACAAAGTGGCCAGTCTTGGACTACAGAGTACAGCTCTTTGGACAGATGTCCATGTCAAGACTCCTACAGCCATTCCACACTGTTCCTGGATGTACAGAAAGTAAATATTTGTGAAGTCAGGGAGCCCTAGTCCAGATGCACTGGGAGTGCTTGTTTAATGTCCTCAAAGGTCTTATGCTTGGTGGCCTTCATATTAATAGTTCCTATTCTCCCTCATTTGTGGCTTCAAAAAGGGGTTTGCTATAACTGAAAGTTGGGGATCCATATATGGCTGAATATGATAGCCCCCATGAATTCTCTAGTCTGATGGCAAGTTGAAAGGAATGGAATTGAGCAGATTTTGTGTTTCTTTCCTTTTCTCCTCAAGCTTCGGCTGTGCCTACACCAGTCAGCTTCAGGAGTTACTGAAGCAGGGATTTTGTCCTTCTGACCCTCATGCTTCTCTGGTGCTCGTTTTTTTGTAGACAGTCAGGTTCAAGGGTGTAGCAGCATGTGAAGTGCATGTCCAGTCCACTGCTGCAGGCTTGATTCTGGTGTAGTCAATCAATGGACCTATTTCTTCAAACTTTACTGCAATTAGGGTGGATAACTAAGGTCCAGTGGCTATTGTCTGTTCTGATGCTGAGTCAGATGGTAACCAAATTATTTGACTTTTTACTTGATAGATATGGGCTTTTAGTTCAGAGTCCAGTACTTTCCCAAGGATGGTATCCTCAAGCCTCTGGGTGAACCTGCCATTTAGGGAAGGGGAGCAAACATATATCCTCTGGTGCTTTAAGATACAGGAATTTTTTTGTTATCTCCTGGTGTAGGATATTGGCTGCTGAGATTCTCCAACTCTCAAATCTAATGTAAATCTTAGCAGAGATTGATGACCTGGGGCATCATTTGTATAAAAGGCACCTATATCACTCTCACCGTGGGCTGTCTTCCAGGTTTGGATGACAGGTTCCCTGCAGGTCCTGGTGTGGCAGCCACATTGTGCTCACCTAGGTGTTGCTCTTTGTCTGTGTGGCTTTCTCCTCTTGACAGTTGGGAGACTTCTCTAATTGTATATAGTAGCTTCTCGCTTGTGTTTTTGTTCACTATGCCTTGGTGCATGGGACTCTGTTTCTCTTCCTGTTGGTGGTCACAGCATGTGGCTTGAAGCCAGGGTGGCATGTCCTATTGGAGTGTGCACCCTATGACTCACTAACAGGAATTAACATGAATATACTGATGTTTTATTTTGGGTCTGGCAGCAGCTGTGCCTTTCTGAGGCACTGTATCCTGTGCATCATATACAATTGAGTGTGTCTATTGGACCTCTTCCAAATTCATCAATCATCAGTTTCCAAGAAAGTGGGAAGAAAATGAAAGGAGGGTTTGGGGCCAAAGCCTGGGGGACAGCATTCATAACTTCTCTGGTCAAGGCTTACATTTGGGCATGGCAATAGGTGCTTGCCCGCTGGGGCCACTGGAGACTTCCCCTTTAGTCTGGCCATGCTTTTTTCCCATATAAACATTTTGACCATTACCTTTGTCTAGTTAGACACCCCACTTTGAGTGACACCTGGGTTTGTGGTGAGGGAAGCTATAAGGAGATCCATCTGCTCTTTATCTTTTTGGTCTGCCTGTCTTTGAGCCTCTTGGTCTCCATTGAGGAAAATTGTGGTGGCCATCTTCAACAGCTCTCTGGCAAACTTCTCAGTAAAGCCAGTTTGCAAATTTTGGCAAATGTAACTCTCAGCCAGTTCCACAAAGGATGCATTGGTCACCTGTTCCTTGAGCCTCAGCATCTCTTCCCTAACAAACTTGCATTGTGGCAGCTATGCTTGTATGGTGCACCTCCTCTCCCAGGTACCTGTGGGTAGGTACAGGGCAGCAGAAGCAGTGGTCCAGACACTCAGCTCTGAGTAAGATGGGCACAAATCTTTTGATCATTACTGCCATTTTCATAAGGCAGAGGGCCCTTAGGCAGATGTGGGGTCCAGAGAAATGTTCAGGGCTATCAAGCTGCAAGAGGGGTGATGCTGGACCAGCGAGAGGTTTTGTTGGGCTCTGTTGTCTGCATATGGGCTCTGGCTTAGGCTAGGGCTTAGGGCTGGCTCTGATTCCTTCTAACTATTGGGCACAGTTTCTTTCTTATTTTTTTTTCCTCTTAGACTTCCTATGAGGGCTTCTTGATATCTCTTTATTTTTAGCCCTTTTTCTTTATTGAGGCCCCATCCTAGGTGTGGATAATGAACTCGACCAGATCAGTTATGATCCGGGGTTTCACCATGTAGGAGGAAGTATGATTTTTCCAGCTTATGAGCACAATGATGGTGAAAGGCTGGCACACAAAACTGCCTTGTCTCCCTTGTGTGTTTCCCTCTGGTCAATATGGTCAGGTCCTTTAGTTCCTTGCAAGGGCATCTGGAGTGCTGTCATCTTGTTTGTGGCTCTGGTCTTGGGACAAATCTCCCACCTTAATCTTGGGAGGTGAAAACGTCTTTGATTTTAGGAAGTCTTTGGCTCTGAGGACACCAAAGAGAAAGGAATAGCCAGTTTGGGGACCATCATTTGTTGCTTCTGATAATGACAGGGCTGAGTGGACAGTTTGCTGTCCCAGTGGTCTTTGAAGGTTTGGTAGAGTGGCATATAAGGTAGTGGGTCCTCTTCTGGCTCATAGGGAAAACTGTTTCCCTTCCTGTTTTTCCTCCATCAGGTATTCTGGTTAGCTGCTTTATGCTGGGTCTTAGAGACCACTAGTCTCCTGGCTAACATCAGCTTGGACTGTCCATCTAGTCAGGCTCTCAACCAAGGGGGCTGTTTCTGTATTATCTCTTGACTGCAATCAATGTAAGAGAAATGGTTCAGGGACTCCAACAATGATCAAAAGGGCCTCAGCAATGACTGTCTTATCTAAAGCACATTCTGGTGGTCAGCCCACGTGTTGTGTGGGGCATTCTAATTCATAGAGAATGTCACCTTTGTGGACTGAGTTTCACCCCACAGTTACCAGAGAAACCTTCCTAAAGGTTTCTAACAAACATTTCAGAAGGTACAGTTTTCTTTATGTGCCTTCCATGTTCCACTCTACACTGGTGTTGCACATGTAGGACCAGACTCGCTTTTTCCATCTCAGGCTGTTCCTGTTGTGGGGACTTAGGGCTCTCTTAGCCTTGCAGCTTGGCATCAACCCTGGACCTGGAGTTTTCACCTAGACATTGGTTGGTGAAATTCCACCATAGACTGTATGAGGTGCCATGGAACCTAAGATCAGGACTCTACATTCACTTCGGCCCTTGAGTTGTGTAGGAAACCTTCCCTTTGTCCATCTCATTCACATACTTTTCCCACAGACATGGTCAGAAAAAAATTCCTATACTGCAGAAATTTCAACAGTTCCAAACCAAACAAAAAGGACATCACGGTTTCCCATCTGTGCCATGACCACAAACACAGTGTACTCGAGCAACTCACTGGGTCTGTTTCAGCTTCAACCACTTTGGAGAATACTCATACCCAGCAGAGCTTGATCAAGCCTGTCTTCCATGTGATTAGGCCTCAAAGGGGAAGTCAGGTGGTCTTCAAAAACAAATGGACCCAGGTCCTATCTCTACAGTTGGGCAGTGCTCCAAAACCCGAATTCTGGTTCCTCCTGCCTGTGGGTCCCATTGTGCTCTGGGGTGGGAGCCCCAGAGTGCTGGGTGAGTCGATCCTCCTTCAGGCCAAGAGTGGCCTGGGTGTGCCAAGGGGAACGCTGTCCCCTACCGCCCGAGGGAAATAGGTCCCTGGATACAAGAGAGACACAATAGCCTTCATTACCTCCTCTGTCCCATCTGGGTCCCAACAAATGTTATAAAGACAAATGAGGCAAGGCACCGAACATAGCAGGATACATTTGTATTTGGTTGCAACCATGCTCAGAGGTCACAGCTTTTGCTGTAATCAATCAATCCCATGAAACCCTAGTTCAGGTAGTTTCAGAATTTTATAACCACCATGTAAAGGGAGGGTTCAGAAGTTCACATTCTGAAAAAGTTCACATAAAAGCTCCTTTTTTATTTTACTGTTTTGGGCAAGTAAACTCTTCAAGGACAACTCCTGAAAAGGGGAGAGCTTCTTTTTCCCATTTTTTCTCTCCCTGCCAGTTGTTACCATGGAGCCCAGTTGGTAACATATCTTAAAAATGTAGACATCTCTGTGAAGCCCAGCTCAAGGAAAGGGGCCTTGTTTGTTCATTTCTACAAACTACTATACTGGATATGTTTGTGAAAAACTAGTAAGGGGTGCCCAGTACCTGGAGTGCTGGTATCTTCTCAGCCAGTGACCAAATAAAACAGGGAAATAGAAAAATAGGAAGTTTCTCTACATTGAACTCTTTTGCAGAGACTCTGTAACTGATGGTCCAAAAATCAGGCATGGTGAAGAATTCTGGAGAAGCCCAGTTAAGACTTTTCTGTGGAGGAAGTGGTTGACACTTCAATACAAGGAGAACAGAGGGGAGGGACAGGAGGGGGATTGATAAAGAGGCTTGGAGTCAAGGGAAAGGGACAGGGTCCTGGACAATGGTAGCCTCAAGCAAGCAGCCAGGCCCAGGAATGAAGATACAAGTACCTGGACCTGGGAGGGATCCCATGAGAACAGACAGGGCTAGGGAAGGGAGGGAGGGGAGAAAGCAGCACGTGTGGTGCAGGGAGAGAAGGGCTCAAGTCTCAGGTACATTTATGGGTATCAGGGTTGGGGAGCAGGGCCCAGGCTGAGGGAGGCCAAAGGGTCTAGAAAAAGGGGAAGGGCTATATTTTCCCAAGGAGAACCTCTAAAGCCAAAGGCCAGGTCTTTTCCCTTGGCCCTGGTCAGCATCCTGGTAAAGGAATCAGGAAAAGGGGCAGTACAGGGACAATGACAACAGGAGGTTCCAAGGAGGGCACAGCAGGAAGTGCCAGAGAATGCCTGAGGATGAGGTGAGGGCCAGGGTCCCAGCAGGGATACCCAGGCTAGGGACTTAGAGGAAGGCTGATCCTGAAATTGCAGGGAAGGGCAAGGATGGGCATGCAGGCAGCTCTAGGGTTCTTCCATGCAGGGAAGACAAGGGGAGCAGGGAAGCAGCCCAAAAGAGGGGCCAAGAGTACAAGTCCAGGGACACACAGAGCAAGAGGAGCCACCAGAGGCTCAAGTGAGGAGACAAGCCATGGAATCAAGAGACAAGGGCCAGAGAAGGGTGGATGGATCAGGACAGTGGCATGGCAGAGGATGGAAGGAAGGAAATATGACAGTGGTGTGGCATGCTCCAGGCCCAAGGCCATTCCAAGGACTCAGGTTCCCAAGACTAGGACCAAGGGAACATGGGAGGGCAAGAGACCCAGGCTATGGACAGGTCTCTCTTTCCCATGAGGTGGCCTGCCCAGATGGTGGCCTGCTAATGGATGGGAGCCATGAGGAGGATGACGGGAGGGCAGGGAAGAGGGTCTCGGTGGGTGTGGAGAGGGGCTAGAGCCAGATCCCAAACCAGGATCCCAGGCAAGGGAACAATTCCACCTACAGAGCATTAGAAACCCAGGATGCAGGTGGCCAGCACTCAAGGGGAAAGCACGAGTGGAAGGAGAGGAAGGGTTGGTGCTAGGATGTGGAAAAAAAGGGCAGAGCAAAGAGCACCCAGTGGAGTTTACTAAGGGTCACATCAAGGGACCCCAGGTAATCCGCATTGCGAAGTGACACCTTGATGTGCCACACAACATGAGGAATATGGTCCAGTTCTCAGGTAAGCAGCCGGGTCTGGAAACTGGAGTTCAAAATGTCAGGGTTAGGGAGGGCTTTGTTGGGGTAGGGGCATCTTGCAAGGCTAGATGTTAGGGGACATAAAGGAGATGATCAAGCAAGGAAAGGTAAGGAGAATGCCCAAGTCCACTGCAAGGAGTCAAATTTGGAAGGGGAAGGGTGCCCAGGCAAGGGACAGGGCTGCATTTCCTATAGGGATCCTTCAGGGTCCAGAGGCTAGCCAATTCCACTCCTCTGCCTCAGTTGAGAAGAATCTCACAGAGAGACCAGGATCAAAGGAGGTCCAAAGAGGGCACTGTGAGGAGATAACTTGTGTCTGGAATTGGGGGTGGGGTCAGTGGGTATCCAGGACCCCTTTACAGATCCCAGGCTAGAGTGAAACAGGGAGGGGTGGGTCTGAGGAATGCCAGGATAATTCAGTACAAGGTAAATAGATGGGAGGCCCAGGAGCAGGCCAGAAAAAAATTGGCCTGAAATCACAGGACAGGGACAGGATTTTCAAGAAAGGCACCCAGGCATTTAAACAAGGGACAAGGACAAAGAATGAAGAGCCAAATTGCAGGACCTAGGCCAGTGTCTCATGAAAACAGAAAGGGATGGGTAGGGGAGGGAGAATAGAAATGGGAGTGGGTCATGCAGGGAGAGGAGGCCTCAAAGACTGGGTCCACAGGTGGGTGTCAGGGATGAGGAGTCGGGCCTGGGCAGATGGAGGCCTAAGGGCCCAGGCAAGGAACAGGGCTACATTTTTCCAAAGGGAGCTGAAAAGCCCAAAAGGCCAGGTCAAGACCCTGGCTCTGGTGTTCATTCTAGTAAAGGAATCAAGACAAGTTGCATGCCAGGGAGAGGGACAACAGGAACTCCAAAGAAAGGCACAGCAGAATAGGCCAGAGAATGTCTGTTGTTGGGTTGGGGGCCAGGACCCCAGCAAGGAGACCAGGCTTCGACCTACATGTGGTACCATGCTAGGACAGAGCAGGGAAGGGGAAGACCGGGTATGTGGGCAGCACTAGGGTTCCGCAAGGAAGGGAAGTCAAGGGAAGCAGAAAATTGGCCCAAGCAAGGGGTACAAAATCAAAGCCCAGGGATGCTGGGAACAAGAAGGGGCACCGGAGGCACCAGGGAGAAGCCAGGCCAGGGAACTAAGAGCCGAGTGCCAAGGCTAGGGCAAGGGGCACAGGACAGTGTACAGGACCAGGGAAGGAAGGCACAGGATACAAGAGGCGACAGACAGGCTCGATGCCCAAGACCACTGCCAGGTGTCCAATTTCCATGTTTAGGACCAAGGGCCAATGGAGAGCAAGGGGACCAGATGAAGGGCAGGGCTCTGTTCCCATAAGGTGCCCTGGCCTAGACGACAATCCAGGGACATTGAACCGGCAAAGGGGGCCTTGCAAGGGACGGTGCCCATGAAGAGGGCTACGAGAGGGCATGGCATGGGGTTGCAGTGGTTGCGGAGAGGGCCCAGTGCCAGGACACAAGCAAGAAGCCCAGGCATGTGTCTCACATGACTGACCAAAAATGAGGGACCCAAAAAGCAGGAGGCTTCCTGGTGCACCCAGGTAAAACACAAGGGGATCAAAGAAAGTGGCGACATGAGAAGGAGCAGTCAGCTCAAAGCACAGGGAAAACTAAGAGAAGCACGCTAGGGTGCCCAAAACCGAATGACACCAGGTGAAACCATATGATGCCATGCAACTCGGTCATGCAGTCAGGGGCTCAGTTGTTGGTTTAGGGTCAGGGAGTGCTGGGTTGGGTTGTAGCAGCATTGAAGGCCAGAGGGCAGATGAGGAAAGGGAGGGATTGGCACGGGGCATGTCTGGCGCAAAGCACACTTCCACTGACATGTATCAGGTTTCTGGCAGCAAGGGGGAACAGGCGAGGGGCAGGGCTGTGTTTCCATAGGGAGATTTCAAGACAGGCCAGTAGTCTGCTCTGGGTGAGTAGATCCCCAGAGAGGGAAAGAAGTAAAGGAGGGCCAAAGGATGGGGCTGTGAGGAAATGCCTTTCGTCTGGACATCAGGGGGTTGCTGGGCAGCAAGGACCCAATCAATGGCCCAGTCTATGCAGAAGCAGTGGATGGAGGATCTAGGAAATGCCAGGATACCACTGCACAAGGAAAACAGAAGGGAGGCATAACAGGGCCCGGAATAAGGGGACTGAAATCAAGATACATTAGCAAGGTCCTCAAGCAGGTGTCCAGGGTCTCAAACAAGGAGCCAGTCCTAGGAACATGGAGCCCAGTGCAAGAGTCTGGGCCGGGGGAACATGAAAATTGACAAATCTGGTGAGGGGGGAAGGACGCAAGGGAAGGAGCTGGTGGTGCAAAGGAAGGAGGTTCAAGACCCAGGCCCACTGCATGGTGTCAGTGTCTGGGAGCAGGGCCTGGGCTGAGGGAGGCCAAATGGTCTATGCAAGGGGAAGAGCTACTTTTAACAAATGAAGCCCACAGGGCCAAGAGGCCAGGTCCAGTATCCTGGCCTGGGTGAGTATCCTGGGAAGGGATCAGGAAAATGGCAGTGACAGGGACTACAAGAGGGTTAAAGGAGGACACAGCCTGAAGGGCCAGAGGAACATTGTGGGTGGAATGTTTGCCAGAATACAAGCAAGGATCTCAGGTTAGGGACCTAGAAGTAGGCCCAGGCTAGAGGAGAGCAGGAAAGGGCTGGGTTGTTAAGGTGGGCTTGCATTAGGGTACTACAGTACAGGGACTTCAAGGGGATCAGGAAAGAAGACCTATAGAGGGGCCAGCACACCAAGCTCAGGGAAACACTGAACAAGAAGGGCCATCAGATTCTCAAACAAGGAGCCACGCCAGGGAATGAAGAGCCAAGGGCTGGGGCACGTGTCTCAGGTAAGTGGACAAGAGTGGGTAGGGAAGGCTGGGGATCCAGAATGGGGGAGGCAGGCTCCAAGCCCAGGGCCTCTGCCAGCTTTCAGGTTTCCAGGGGCAGGGCCAAGGACCCAGGGAGAGCAAAGGGCACAGGCTAGGGGCAGGTATCTGTTACCTATAAGGCACACTGGCACAGATGAGAATTCAGGGCCAGGGACTGGGCAAAGGTGGCTGGAAAGGGAAGGGGGCCAAAGGGAGGGTGAAGGGAGGGATCCACGCGAGGTCACAGTGGGTGTAGAGAGGGGAAAGATCCAGGAACCAAGCAAGGAGTCCAGGAAAGGGACTGACCTGATCCAAGATGATGAGAGACCCAAGAATCAGGGGACTGCAGAAGGGGAAAGTAGAGAAGGGGAAGAAGGGATGATGCAAAGATGAGGAGACAGTGTTAAAGCAGGTGTCACAAGGGGCTCTTAGGGTAGCGAAGCAGGGGGCACAAGTAAGGGACCCCCGTGTCCAACCCAACCTGAAGAGACACCAAGCAAAGCCACATGACACTATGCCACACAATGAACGAACACAGTCAGGGGCCCAGGCGAGGATGCAGGCTCTAAGACTGGAGCACAAAGAGTCTGGGTTCTAGAGGGCTGGGGTAGGGGAAGCATGCAAGGGGAGAGGACAGGGGAGGGAAGGGAAGACATCTTGCAGATCAAAGTCTGAACAAGGACCATGTCCACTGCCAGGTGTCAGGTCTTGGGCACCCAAAGTGGCCCAGGTGAGGGGCTGAGCTCTGTTTCCCACAGGAGCCTTCAAGGTGCAGAGGCCAGCCAATTCCACTGCTATGGCTCCTATACCTCCCTGCCAGTGTAGAGGGGAATTGCCCCTGCAGTCGGGAGACACCTCCCATGTGAGTGTCCTGGGAGCTCTTATATGGCACCGGTTAAAGTAGAGGGGATCTGGCACTCCAGATGGGAGAACACTCGCACCTGGCTACTGGGGTGACCTTCTATACCAGCGAAGCCAGGGTAGAAGGGACTCACCCCTCCAGGTGGGAGACTCCTCCCATCTTGGTGTCTGAGGAAGCTTGTATCCCTGCACAGCTAGGGATGAAGGGACTTGCCCCTCCAGACAGAATATGCCACCCACCTTGGTATCAGGGGGAGCTCTTATACCAACATAGACAGGGTAGAGAGGACACGCCCCTCTAGTGGAGAGACCCCTTCCACCTGGGTGTCCAGGGGAGCTAGTATACTCTCAGGGTATAGGGGAATCACCCCTTCCGGCAGAAGACCCAACAACCTGTGTGTCGGTGAAGGAGCTCATATATTACTGTAGCCAGGATAGCGGGGACTCACCCTTCCAGGGAGGAGGTCACTCCCAACTGGGTATACAGGGGAACTTGTATAACACCTTAGCCAGGGTAGAGAGGATTCTCCCCTCCAGGCCAAATACTCCTCCTACATGGGTGTCAGGAGAGGTCATATACCACAGAAGCCAGGGTAGAGAGTTCTTGCCCTCCAGGTGGGAGACCCCTCCCACCAGCATGTCAGAGGGAGCTCATGTACTGTAGATGCCAGGGTAGAGGGGACTCGACCCTTCAGGTGGGACAACCATCCCATCTGGTTAAGGGAGGCATACATACCAAAGGGAGGCATAACAGGGCCCTGAGTAAGGGGCCTGAAATCAAGATATATGAGCAAGGTCTTCATGCAGGTGGCCAGGGTCTCAAGCTAGGAGCCAGGCCTAGGAACAGGGGGCCCAGTGCAAGGCCGGGGTCAGGGGAGCATGAAAATGGACAGAGCTGGTGAAGGGGGGGAGGCAAGGGAAGGAGCTAGTGGTGCAAAGGATGGAGGTTCAAGGCCCAGGCCTACTGAAGGGTGTCAGTGTCAGGGAGCAGGGCCTGGGCTGAGGGAGGCCAAATGGCCTATGCAATGGGAAGGGCTACTTTTAACAAATGGAGCTCACAGGGCTAAAAGGCCATGTCCAGTCTCCTGGCCTGGGTGAGTATCCTGGGAAGGAATCAGGAAAAGGGCCCTGATAGAGACAAGGACTACAGGAGGGTTAAAGGAGGGCACAGCCTGAAGGGCCAGAGAACATTGTGGGTGGAATGTTTGCCAGAATACAAGCAAGGATCCAAGGGTAGGGACCTAGAGAAGGGCCCAGGCTAGGGGAGAGCAGGAATGGGCTGGGCTTGTAAGGTGAGCCTGCATTAGGGTACTAGAGTACACGGGCTCCAAGGGGATCAGGGAAGAAGACCTAGTGATGGGCTGGTGCACCAAGCTCAGGAAAACACTGATCAAGAAGGGCCACCAGAGTCTCAAGCAAGGAGCCAAACCAGAGAATGAAGAGCCAAGGGCTGGAGAAGGGGTCAAAGGTAAGTGGACAAGGGTGAGGAAGGAAGGCTGGGGATACAGAAACGGGGAGGCAGGCTCCAATCCCAGGACCACTGCCAGCTTTCAGATTTTCAGGGGGAGGACCAAGGACTTAAGGAGAGTAAAGGGCACAGGTCAGGGGCAGAGCTCTGTTACCTATAAGGCACATTGGCATAGATGAGAATCCAGGACCAGGGACTGGGCAAAGGTGGCTGGCAAGGGAAGGGGG